>NC_066887.1:26253375-26553375 GCF_022985175.1 Labeo rohita
GATTTATGATCACGCTTTCTTTTAGTACCTATCAGAGAATTTTAATTATTTTTCCTCAGTCACAAACTTTAAAGGTAAACACACAATGATTTTATTACTTCAGAAAAATATATACCTTGGTTAGGCATTGTGGAATGGTTGGAACGCCCTGGAGGGAAAAAAAAACCAAACATTTAGATTAAAGACATAATTCCACCTTTAACCTTTAACATACTATTTTCATATTAAATAAAACATATTTTTAAAACTTATAGCTTTACATTAGAATAAGTTCAATTTTGTTTGTTGATTTTAAGGATATTTTTTCTTAACTCTCATAACAAAATGATTTGGCTCACCATCAGAGGAAGTGCCAGGTTGTAAGGGTACAGGCAGTAGTGGAGGGTGATTCTGTTTCATCCCATGAAATTCATCCATCTCCTCTCCAGGTGTTTCAGAAAATATGGCTGATCTGTTAAAAAATTAAAACAACAACAAAAAAGCTTATCCCTGCTGACATCTTATTTTTTAAGAACACAGTAAGATAAAATTGCTTATATTCATGTATATACTCATTTATATCTTATGCATGTCCACCAAAGCATTTTTCTTCGCGGCTGGCATATTTTTTCAATTGTTCTCAATGGGAGCACCGCGCTTATTAAAACGGCAGGAGCGTACCGAGCGCTGAGCGTCTTTTTCGCACTGAGCGCTGAGTGTTTGGGCATTTTTTTCTCACCGCCGAGAGTTGAAGAATGTTTTTAAAACTTTTGAGAAAAACGCTGTGCTCATCACTGTCACTTTGTAGTCAGCTAACCAATCAGAGTGGTAGAGAGGCGGGACTAATACGACCACCCTGCTTGTACTATGGCTGAACAACATTGGAGAAGTAATATTGCTTGTCTCCAAGTATTTATGTCTTTAACAGACTGAATTACCGGACTACCACATTATTGTTATAAAAAATAATGAGAAACATTTAATTTGCTCTGCGTTTGCCATTACTTAAGCAGATATTTTGTATCATAACAACCACAGTGTCTCAACGGAAAAAAAAAAAAAAAAAAAAAACAGAAACTTAACAGAACTGCCGGGACCTTGAAAGTTTATCAAGGGTTTTTGTGTCTGTCTGATGGTTATAAACACTAACCAGAGTTTACAGCTGACCGTTCAGTTTACATTTCAACACTACATAAACTCCACAATGATCTTTTTCATTGCTTATGTGTTTAAAATCTAGTGTTTCCTCACTAGTATGGCTGTTCCCTTGCTGGAGGAGGTGTACTTTGTATAGAAAATATACCACTCATCTTTATAGCTGTTTGTAATATTTTTGCCTCCAATTCCAATGTGCGTCTCTTGAAAGAAAACTATGTGTGCATTTTGTAGTCCTTAAAATGTATGATCTCTGTGTTTAAGTCCATTAACATTCCAAGTGATGAGATTTATGGTCTGTGTATCCATTGACAGATCTGCTCTCACAGACCACAGATCCTCAACTTAGTAAGTTCTGTCAAAACAAAGAGTTCACTATTTGTTCCAATAGCGAAAGAAAAAAAAAAAAAGGAGGCACTGAACTGAATAATTTCATTATTTCATTACAATGGCAAGCCTTTCGAAAACTTAACGGACATTGCCAACATTCCATGTGAGATATTAATGGAATATACATGTATGTCTGACAGATATTGATAACAGAATGGATCATCTTGCAAGTGATGGCTCACATGATAAAGGAATGTTTAGAAGTTGTGAAGAGCTGAGAATCTACTTTAACTGAGAATTGATTACTTTTGATCAACAATCATGTACATTTAATTTTTTTTGCACACGTGCCAAAATACACGCAATTTTCTTAAATCAATAAAAAATATAATCAGATATGAACAAGAAAGTTATGGTTAAATGCAACACTGTCAGATTTCCTCATGTCTCATCCACCAGTGAGAAAACATTCCAGTACAAAGCGCATAATATTACAATAATAACGCCTTCCATTCTCGCTCGGTCTGCAATAGTGTAATGGAATGCCAAGACTTAACCAAGAATAATGTTCAGTCAATTTAGGGAAACCCTGAAGTGTTATATACACAGTTTAATTGAAACTTGTAAATCAAGGACATAAATAAAGAGGACTGTAAACCATTACACACAATTAACCAAAATTTTCATTATAAAAAAAGTTCATCATAAGTACTTACTCAGGTCACACGCTTCCACACTCTCACATGTGTGAATGCTGCTGACAGCCTTTTATAACAGTCATTAACTGCATGGGGGAGGAGTTACAGCAGTGCTTCTCAATTTCAACCCTGTAGATGCTTGATTTGTACAGTGTATTTCCAAAATGATTACAATGACACTTGAGCCTGAAACTGATGGTTTAAGTGTTATGAGCAATATTGAACTTCTGATCTATGTAGCATCCCCGTCAGGCCGAATGGGGTGAGCCTTGGTGATATTGTAGGCGATGTGATTGCTACCATCCCTCCAAGTTTCAAGTGTCTGCGACTTACGGTTTGGTCTGCATGATCAGTTTTACATGGAGATTGCTGATCCTTGGCCATTCTAACAATTGCAATAGAGTTTTTGCAGCAACCGACTTAAAGCTATTCCTCGTTTGTAAAGTAAATGTTTATAAATGTTTACTAAGCATTCAGTTCCTGTATGGGCGTACAGCAGGTTCACACATACTCTGTTTGCAGTGAGTATGCGGTGCGATTTATTTATTTATTTATTTATTTATTTATTTATTTTTTTCCCTTACCCACAGTAGTACGCGACTGCAGTCTGGCAGTGGGTTCCAGGAGTGGTGCGTCTGCAGAAGTTCAGCGATTGTTTCCACACTGGGTCTATTTTTGCTGTGCTGCACGTGCTGAATTAAAGTGACAGCACATTGTTTGTGGTTAAAAATAAATATGGATTGACACAAAAATGCAGCAATTACACTATAAATGCATATAATGAAAGTCTACTGTGTTTCACAGTCAACACATATGGCTTTATGGCTAGGTTTAAAATAAAGAGAAGTGCACTTTTAGACATGGCAATAATAGAGGGAACTCATGGAGGTAGAAAAGACAGTTCTTTATAAACCACAGGATTGCTTGTAATAAAGATTTAAATACAAAAGAAAAGGCAGGAGAGCGACTGTTTCTATCAGTGGTAAGTTTTAATTTAGAATGTTTGGTTTACTATTTTTAATGTAAGAAAAGTAGACTATAAGCTATGTTTAGCAAGTGCCAAAGTAAAACGCGTTAAATAATATGTTGCTTATATTTATTGTTCTTAAATGAAAATACGAAAAGATTGTATTACTCTGCTGTGTAAAAAGAGAATCACAATGCTAAAAAAGCATTTTCAGTAACAACGTTTAGATTTCAACTCAATATATAAATGTTATGTTTGTGGTAAACAGCTGCAGTTCAGCAGACTGCAAAAGCATCCTGTGTGAAAGCACAATGAGTCTGTGCTGCTTCTACACCACATTCCAACTACAAATGGACTGATCTGAAACGCTGTCAACACCCTTCATATTGTTTATACAGGATGTGGTATATATGGCAGCTTACAGGACGTGTGCGTGTGCAGGCTACACAAACTTTGACATTCACAGCCTCCAGAGTTTCTCCTACTTGATGATTCTGTATTTTTTATTTCTAAACTTATAATTTAGACCCTTATTTAGTTGTGGTGAGAATGTTTTATTTCTCTTGAAACGTTATAGACATAAATGCAAGCATTTTAATCTGGAAACACAAATGTTTCCATATTGTTTGTGTCTACACTTTTAAAGCTCAGTTTATTCCCTTATAGACCTTAATTTAACCGATTTAGACAGCTTATTGAAATGAATGCAAATGAAAACGAAATATGTGGGATAGAGTTATAGTCTTTACAATGGCACGCACTTTATAAAGGTCTTTTGAAAGTTTTTGGAAAGATATTTCATCAACTGAACAATTATCATTTTGTTAAACAACAATACAATCCACTGAACCCACTGTACTTCTGTCTTCAATGCCTCATTTTCATTCCTGTCAAAAATTAAAATGGCTGAAGAAACATGTAAAACCATTACTGGCCCCTTATACTATTGTTTGATTAATGTGACTATGGTTTCTAAAACTGATTGACTGCAGAGTGTGTGACAAAGAGGAACACAAGGGCTCAGTTTTTATATCATAACCAAACCAGGATGTTTCTGTCTTATCCAGTCATAATGCATACTCAACATATGTCTCCTTTCAGGGTTGATATGCTTTTTCTAAGTCTCCATCACATGACTTTTGCAGCCTCTCAGGAAAACAATGTTCTTTAGCAAAAGCATAATTTTCTTTACCTTATTTCGTCTGACATAGAGATAAGAACTACAATGCAAATACAAGAAACATACAGAAACATCTCAGGTTACGACTGTAACCCCGGTTCCCTGAAGGGAACGAGACGCTGCGTCTATGAATGCTTTGGGGACACCCTCAGCATAAGCACGCTCTGAGTCACATGTGTAATCAGTCCAGTAGAGAAGTGAGACGTCATAGGCGGGTGACGTCATGGACCAGGAAGCTTTAAAGCATGTGCAGCGGAACCGGCATTCTCAGCTTAAGGAAGAAGCGAACGCTTGCAGGGATGCAGGAAGTATGGCACGAGACGCAGCGTCTCGTTCCCTTCGGGGAACCAGGGTTACAGTCATAACCTGAGACGTTCCCCTTCAGGACCGTCAGGACCGCTTTGTTGAGGACTTCTTCGCCTGAAGCACGACCCTCAGGTCGGGCCTCGGCTTAGAAGCCCCCGACTTCGAGCGCCGCTGGTCTTGGTCCCGCTGCAGAGGAGCTCGAGAGGCGACGTCTGTTTTTGAGTTGCCCTGTATGAGGCGCTGGTACTCGGCTGGAAATGAGCTAGAACGCGACAAGGGAGAAACCGCTGAAACGCCGCCACTTGTTAACGGGCCTCCTGGTACCTGTCGACTACGGAATTGACGGCATCACCGAACAGGCCAGAAGGCGCAAGCGGGGCATCGAGGAGGAAGACCCTGTCTCTCTCTTTCATGTCAGACATGGTCAACCAGAGATGTCTCTCTGCTGCCACCATAGCTGCCATGGACCGGCTGATGGCACTGCCCATCTCTTTAGTGGCACGGAGAGACAAATCAGCGGCTCTCCTAAGTTCGGAGATGTCATCCCGACTTATCTCATCGCTATCATCTAACTCTTTGAGCAGGTCAGCCTGATATGCCTGCAACACCGCCATGGTGTGCAGACAAGCACCAGCCTGACCTGCTGCTGAGTACGCGAGCAGAAAGGAACACACGACTTGTAACGTGGCTTGCTTTTATCAGTATGTTTTTGTTTTGATGCTTTTTTGGACATCGTGTCTCAAAATAAAGTGGTACGAACTAGCACCGAAAGACAGACACAATACAAACACACACAGAGCGCTTCTCTGAATGAATGAAGCTGAATGCCAGTTCTGGCGCACGTGCTTTAAATAGGCCATAAGGTGAACCTAGAAAAAGTGGCTAGAAATCACTTTTCGTTCCCACGTCTGGGCACTACTTTTTTAATGAATTTCTGGATAGACAACAGTCTTATGGATTCTATGTTAAAAGTTCTCCACAAAAAATACAGCAGTTTTTTGTCAGGATGCAAAAATGTGTATAATTAGGAATTTACAAAAAACGAAAATCTCATGCTGCTAGTTTGGCCTGTAACTTTATTAATACGCATTTAATCAACACAAAATATATGTAAAATCCACATTTATACATGTAGCTACATATCTGAGACAAGTATTGGTGCATTAATCAACTCAATTTTGAAGGAAGACCATGAAATAATGCAATTTTTTTTATAACACACTTCAACTTCACAGATTGGCACCAAATAAAACTGAAGAACAAATTGAAACAAACATTTTTGTTATGTTTTTATTCATCATGGCCACGGGCATGTCATACAAGGAGAGTCATTTAGAATTCTCTTTAATATCAATGCCGCACTATAAAGTGTCCTTGTGTTCTCTGTAGTACCAGCTATTCTACTTGCTGTGCTTTCACCGTCACTTTGACTAGTTACTTCCGTTTACTCAGTTGTTTCTGTATCTGATGGATGAGGTATTCTGTCTACCAGCTTATCTGCAGAAAGTGTCTCAACAAAAACCAATTCACTGATGTTGCGCTTGTTGGGAGAGTGAAACACCAGCTGGGGGAAATCACGGGACAGCCTCCTCTTCAATTTATCCTGCCTGAAATACAATAAATTATGATCACAATCACAAAATATAAATCTCACACACAAAAAACATTGTCAGCTTATTATGATAAAATAGGATTATGTGTATATTATTATTTATAAAATTTTTCTGAGAAAAAAAGTTTGCGTAAATGTTTATTCCAAATCTGCAAAATAAACTTATGGTATTTAAATTACCTGTAGTTTGAAGCATCAAGATCTTCATGGCTTTTTACAAGATTTAAAAACATTCTTCTTAGCCATGTCATTGTCATCACCTCTTGGTTTACAATTATTCGATGGCGGATGATTCTCTCAGAGAAGATCTTGTAGCTGACATCATAGGTTGGCTCATTTCTATTAAAAGCATCAAATATTTTATGTTCTGTAACTATTACACTGGCTTCTATATTTGGAATGCATATATTGTGTGCATGTACAAACTAAAAGCAACTGACAAACCAATTGAGTTTTTTTTATTCTTCAGAAAGAAAATACTTACAATAAATTATTTTAAATATTCTTTTGCCCTCACAAATGACTAGACATTTTATTATGCTGAATTATTGTAACAAGCGGTCCATGTAGATTAATGATTAATTTCTTTTCAAATTAGCAATCATTCAAATCAATTATGAATTATTTTAAAACGCAATATAACAACTTACTGTTCTTCTGAGGTCTGTGTATTTGTTCCAGTAGACTTTGTCAAGAACCTGGTGTACTGTCTGTAACAGGACTTGTGATATCGTACTTCAAGAGACACACAGTCTTTGTCTTTAATATGCACAAGAATGCTAGTGTCTTCCTTCATCTCAGCTGCTTTGAGCAACTGGCCTGTAAAAAAACAAACATTTAATTAAATGAAATTGTAAATAAATATGTATTTAAAAAACATAACAGTTCTGACTGTTCATGCATATGTGTATGCAAAAACTGACTGCACTATAAACATTATAATGTACATGTAATGTAAATATTGATGTATTTGAAAGTTAGTTATGGTTCTCAGCATATGGCATATAACTTTAAGTTCAAACGTGTGCTTGTGTGCTTTATACCTGCCGACAGCGTCTCCGCTTGTGAAAGATTGTCCTTCTGGCGTTTGCCTGCCACAGTGATGTACTTGTCCGTTTTCTTGCAAATTATGCACAAAGCAGGAAGTACTGGACCCGAACAAGCTATCGGCAGTCCGGTACTGGACCTAAGTTTTTTTGTTGGGCAATACGTTGACGAAATACTATTTCCCGATGACACAGACTGGTCTGTGTTATGATCATCACCAGCCTCAGGGCGCCGTGAAACTCATTTCTCGGCCGCATCCAAGCGCTTTTTGTCAATAAAACGCCGGTAGCAAGTGGAGTGAAACCCTGCGTCTTCGGGCACACGGTCAAACTCGATTTCTAGACAATGTTTGTATGTTTATGCTATTTTCTGACTCTCACCCTGCAAGTCAAGCCACCGTTTGATGCAGTTTCTAAATGTATCCCACCATGTGCGTGTAAAATCCTTAGTTTCTTCTTTTTTTATGGACGTGAGATGCATATAGCATTGTTTATAAACCCTTTTACTGACTTTTGGTGGAGGTCTGACAATAATTTCATCTTCTTCACTACTCGATAGTGACGACAAGGGCGCTGCCATCTTGGACCATGTTTACGACGTTATGCCATCTCATTGGTCTAGCGGCAAGCACGTGACGCGAAGCCGCATCTCTCACCTTTAAAAAATGATTACGCGAGGATGGGACTATTGCCAACTTTATACACTTGTAAAAAAATAACTGCTGGATTATACATGGAGAACTTTTATTTTTTCATTCTATACCAATTGATCCTTTTATTGGAATAAAAAGAATGTAGTGCCCCATATATGGGAACGGAATGAAACGAAAAGCTGCTTCACCTTACGGCCTAAAAGCTTCCTGGTCCGTGACGTCACCCGCCTATTACGTCTCGCTTTTCTATTGGACTGATTACACTTGTGGTTCAGAGCATGCTTACGCTGAGGGCATCCCCAAAGCGTTCGTAGACACAGCTCGAGTTCCTGAAGGGGAACCAAAAATTTCTATTACATCACCTTTTAAACAAATGAGAATATCAACATACATTCCTGAATGGACAGAGCATAGGCTTTTAAACTAATTACTCAAATGATGCCAAACAGCACCAAACAGAATTGCAAAAATACAATTGTAAAAATGTATTTGGACCACAACAGTAAGTTTGAGTAAATAATAAATTACAATTTTCTTATAATAAACCCAATCAAGATTTGTCTGTGAAACAGTGTATTTTATTTTTGTTTTGGATTGCACTCAGTTTACTGCTTACTTTAACTTACCTACACTGATAAAGCCTAAATGGGAAGCGGTATCATAATTAAGTAATGTGGTACTTCCTCCCATGAGAACATAAAACATTGTGAGAAATTGAGACTTTGTTTCAAGTTCGTCTGTAAATTTTCCAAGGACAGGCAGAGAAGTCTAGGAAATCAAATGCAAAAAAACCATGATCACAATCAAGTTTAGCTACCTGTTCATACAGAACGTCCCAGGTTACGTATGTAACCATGGTTCCCCGAGGGAACAAGACGCTGCGTCCGAAAACGCTAGGGGAACGCCTCCAGCGTGACCACATTCTGAAACACGTGTGCAAACAGTCCAATGGAGAAGCGAGACGTCACAGGCGGGGTGACGTAGAGACCAGAGAGCTTAAAGCACGTGCGGTGCATGCAGCCGGCAGCTTCTAAATAGAGAAGCAAGCGCTGCAGGGATGCCGGAAGTATGGCTCGAGACGCAGCGTCTCGTTCCCTCAGGGAACCATGGTTACATACGTAACCTGGGACGTTCCCCTTCGGGAACTCGAGCTGCGTCCGAAAACGCTAGGGGAACGATATGCCCACGCTGCCAGACTTTCAGATCCCTGCCTAGTGTGTATCACTGAGCACAGCTAGGACAAGAGAAAAAAGGAGCCCAGAGTGGCATAAATAAGACCGAGAATCTCATGAGAGGCATGGAACAACCCGGAGCGTTGAAATGTCAGAGAGGGAACTCCTGACGAGAAGGCCATACTTCGAGAGGAGTGAGCCTTGACCCCCAAAAAGGGGGGGGAACAGAGGACTCAAAGTTATGGAATAGCAACCAAATCACCACACAGCAAAGCTACACCTGGTCAGAGGCCTTAGCCTCAGCGCACCGTGGAGGAAACCTGTAACCAGGGGGTTCCTACCCACTGAGGGGCCACCCAGAAGGCTGTGGTAGGCCGCACGTATACCTTCAGGGTGGAGTGGAGTGGGCTAACCCTGCAGAGAACCGATCCTGCAGAAACTCCAGCACTGTACCAACTGGGCAGTTAACTGGGTCTTGCTGGTGGTCTCCACACCATGAAGTGAAAAGTTTCCACTTCAGGGTCTACAGTTTCCTCGTGGAGGGAGCTCTGGATTGGATGGTCTCAACAACCTCGGTTGAGAGACCGGAGGCTACGAGGTGTGCCCCCTCAGAGGCCACACCCATAACTTCCACAACTCCGGGCGAGGGTGAAAGATGGTGCCTCCCGCTTGCGAGAGGAGATCCCTCCTGACGGGAATCTCCCAGGGAGAGCCGTCGAGGAGGGAATCAGTTCCGAGAACCATGCTCGGGCCGGCCAGTACTGGGCTACTAAAAGAAGACGGTCCCCATCCCGGCACACCCTCTCCAGAACTCCCAGGAGCAGAGCGATCAGGGGAAAGGCATACAGACGAAGCCTCGGCCACGTCTGTACCATGGCATCCAGCCCCAGTGGAGCTGGATGAGTCAGAGAGAACCAGTGGGGACATTGCGCATTCTCCTGAGTCGCGAAGAGGTCCACCTGAGCCTGGCCAAAAACTCTCCAAATCTGCTTCACCACCTCGGGGTGAAGCATCCATTCCCCGGGCCTCAGCCCCTGCCTCGACAGGATGTCTGCTCCCATACTGAGATGCCCAGGAACATGAACCGCTCTCAGCGAGAGGAGTTTGTCCTGGGACCACACAAGGATCTGGTGCGTCAGCTGTATAAGGGGCGCGAACGTAGACCTCCCTGGTTGTTGAAGTAATAGACCACCGCTGTGTTGTCGGTGCGAACCAACACATGGTGGCCTATTAGGTCCGGGAGAAAGTGTTTCAACGCTCGAAACACGGCCAGCATCTCCAGGCAGTTGATGTGCCAAGTGAGATGGCGACTGCTCCACAGACCACGGGCGGGGTGGCCACTCATGACTGCACCCAAACCGGCGAGAGACGCATCCGTCGCTAGCGTACGCAGCGACAAGGAGCTCCTAACACCGGGCCCTGAGACAGGAACCAAGGCTTCTTCCACATGTCTATGGCACGTAGGCATTGCCGCGTGACTTTGAACATGCGGAATGGGTTTCCCTCAGGAAGAACCCCTTGGTCCTGAGCCACCACTGTAGGGGTCTCATGTACAGCAGGCCAGAAGGTATCACGTTGGACGCAGCTGCCATCAGACCCAGCAGTCACTGGAACTGCTTTACAGTGAGTGACCGGCCTTCTTTCACTCTTGTTACTGCAGTGAGGATTGACTCGATCCGAGCAGGTGACAAACGTGCCTGCATCGTGGTCAAATCCCACACCACGCCTAGATAAGTTGTTCTTTGTAATGGAGACAGCACACTCTTCTTGGCGTTCAGTCTCAACCCCAGCTCTTTCATATGAGCGAGAACAACATCTCGATGTTGAACCGCCATGTGCTCTGATTGAGCCAGAATCAACCAATCGTTGATGTAATTGAGTATGCGGATGTCCCGGAGTCACAGCGGAGCCAGAGCAGCACCCACACACTTCGTGAAAGTGCGGGGGGAGAGTACTAGGCCGAACGGAAGAACCCGATATTGGTATGCTTCGCCCCTGAAAGCAAACCTCAGGAACTTCCTGTGTTGAGGAAGGATGGAGACATGGAAGTAAGCATCTTTTAGATCTATCGTCACAAACCAGTCCTCGGACCTGATTTGTGACACCACTTGATTGACAGTCAGCATTTTGAACTTCAACCTCATAACTGAACGATTCAGTAGTCTCAGATCTAAGATGGGACACAGGCCCCCATCCTTCTTCGGAACAATGAAGTACCGGCTGTAGAACCCGGACTCCCCGTCTTGAGGAGGGACCACCTCGATGGCCTCCTTCCTCAACAGAGTTTCTACTTCCTGTTCCATTACCAGACCCTGCTCGGGGCTCACCACAGTGGGAAAGACCCCGTTGAAAGGCGGCGGTGCGCCGAATTGGATGCGATAACCTCGCTCTACAGTGCGCAGGACCCATGCAGACACATTTGGCAGTAGTTTCCACGCTGCCAAATAATCTACTAAGGGAACCAGTCTCTCGAGACTGGCCTCTGGTGTTGTTTGAGCTGCTAACGGCAGGAGACAGCCGAACTAGCTGCTGTAGAGACCCCCGCAGGGGTGGCGAGCTCCCCAGCTCCGCTACGTTTCCGGGCGGAAGACTGAGGTGTGGACTCGCTGGAGACCGCTGCGACCTGAAGAACCGGCAGGGTTGGCAGGCTAATCTCCCGAGGGCACAGAGGAGAGACAGGCACCGAAGAATGCGGTGGACCACGCCCTTCCCCAGTAGGGCCTGCCCTCAGAGGTCCTGGACCATAGGAGTCAGGACCATAGTCTCATAGGTCTGGGTGAAACGTTTCAGTACCTGAAACGCGGCCAGCATCTCCAGGCAACTGAAGTGCCAAACTGAATGGTGACCGCTCCACAGACCATGGGCGGGGTGGCCACTCATGACCACTCCCCAACCGGTGAGGGACGCATCCGTCGCTAGCATACGCGGCAACAAGGAGCTCCCAGCACCGGGCCCTGAGACAAGAACCAAGGTCTCCTCCACATGTCCAAGGCACGTAGGCATCGCCGCGTGACCTTGATCATGCAAAGCAGGTTTCCCCTCAGGGAGAACCCCCTTGGTCTTGAGACACCACTGCAGGGGTCTCATGAACAGCAGGCCAAAAGGTATCACGTTGGACACAGCTGCCATCAGACCCAGCAGTTATGAAACTGCTTCACCGTGAGTGCCTATTTTCACTCTCTTGACTGCCGCGAGGATGACTTGATCCGAGCAGGAAATATACATGCCTGCATCGTGGTCGATCCCACACCACGCCTAGATAAGTGGTTCTCTGTAATGGAGAAAGCACACTTTTCTCTGCGTTCAGTCACAACCCCAGTTCTTTCATATGGGTGAGGACAACATCTCGATTCCGAACCGCCCATACCGACAAAAATGTCAATAAGGATCAGTATGCAGATGCCCTGGGAGCCACTTTATTTTTTAGAAGCGAGGGCAGGTAGAAACGAGCGATCTAATATGCAGTCAGCTCATATGCGGACAGCATCAATCTCCTCAGAGAAAGATAGCCGCAGCAGCGCGAGCTCTCATTCAAAGGGGCGAAGAACCGCAGCGCGGGCTTCCGAACCCAGAAAGAGAGCGCTAGATCTAGGGAGAAAGGCAGAGATAGGGCGGACCTGTCTCTAACCCGTCCGTAGATCTATGTGCGATCCCCACGGCCGCAGTCGCCGCTCTGCCTCGGCAAAGCGGGACCCGAGCCACGGGGAAGTTCACGAGGGCTCCCTCCTCGAAGAGAGTCCTCCGGGAACGAAGCATGCGCAGCGAGAGTGCGGGAGCTGACGGGAGTGTTTTTCATTACAAAGATGGTATCAGTCACTCAGTATTTAGTTTTAACAATGTTAAAAAGGTTTCATATTTATGAATTAGATTATAAACTTGTCTCTTTTTGTTGAGAGTGCAGTGCAATTTTCTGCGCTTGTGAATGGCTGTGGCGTCACGTGACTCACGTCTGATGTGCCATCTTAAAAGCAATATATAGTAAATGTAAGTCAAAGTGTTGCCTTTGTAACCAGTTAAAACTTGAATTGGCAATGAGGTCTTAAAATGTACGTAAAGAGTCTTAAAAAGGTATTAAATTTAACTCCATAGTTCCTGTATATACCCTGGAGTAACAGCTCACTACCAGTTACAAAACTCTGTAACAGACACTGTAACAGTCTGTCACAGACAATTCTAGTTGCATTTTTCATCAATGAATTTCTTAAACTATCCTATGACTAATGTTCTGGCCCGCCGTCTAGTGGCAAATTATTATTATTATTATTATTATTATTATTTTTGGCCCGATGCCAAACCTACTTGCCGACCCCTGGTCTAAACAAATGTAACATTTTTTTTTCTCTCACAGTTTTTCCTGTTGCACTGTATCAATTATGAATTATTGTTAAAGTTTGAAACAAAATATTGTAATTATTCTTGAAAAAAGCTTGCAGAAAATATAATTTTGTGGGAATTATGTCTGGGTTTATCTGTGTCATATGTACATAAAAATGTATGCACTATTTTTTCGTAGGTAATGTTGAGGTTATTTCAGCTTCTTACAAAACTTCATATGTCATACTTTGTATATTCAGCCAGTCAATATGGTGTATTTATGACATCTAATAGCAGATGCCATGCTAACCATGCTAAAAAAACTTGACCCTTTGTTTCAGATTTCATTGGTTTGGTTGGTTAACATTGTTTAGTTAGCCCTGCTAGTAGATGCTATAACCACTTAGTTCTGTCAGACAGATGTCCAGAAAAAAGTCTTGTATTCTATTCCATCACTAAAACTTTTTACAAGCAACATGTAAACTGAAATTTTTCTATTATAGTAGATGATTAATTAGTGATTAGTGAGTTTTTAAAGGGCTCATTATATTGTAAAAAAAAAAATAATAATTTGCTGATTTCAAATCCATTTTTACACAATTTAATGAAACTTTTAGAAATTGACAAATTACATAAATTACTTGCCTGTTGTCAGTGGTTGCTGTGAACTATAAAAACTGTTACTTGAATCGGATTGTTCCTTATCACGTTTTCTCTTAATACCTATCAAAGAAACAAAGAACAGCAGTCATTTTGCGAAATCTTTTTTTTTTTTTCTGAATCAACCACAACAATGTTTTTGATAGAAGAGAGATTTTATACCATGGCTAGCCATTGTGGGATGGATGGTTTTAATAAAGCCTACAGAGAGAGAGAGAAATAAACATGCATGTTATATATATATATATATATATATATAGTACAGCAGTTGGTTCCCTTCCTCACATTTTATTAAGTAGCATTTCAAGAGTGTTATACAGTCCAAAAAAAAAAAATTCCCTTGATATTTTAACATATGAGAGGTCATTGTACTGTAAAAACATCCTGCAAGGTTCAGAACTTTCTTGTTAGTCTAAAAACAGCTTATATTGAATGAGTGGGATCATGTGCCACTCTATGATGCAGTTGTGTGGATAAACAGAAGATCAGTGGCTCCTTCTACATCACTGCCTGTTTATCTTCGCCCACTGATTCAGGCATGTAGTGTAAATAACAAGAGGTCGAGCGCAAGTCTGCGCAGAAACCAAACAATAAAGATGGCTCTAAATACAAGAAGATGCTGTGCAGTGCCAAGTTGTGGAAGACCGTCTCCAGGTTACAGATGTAACCATGGTTCCCTGAGGGAATGAGACGCTGCGTCAGAAAATGCTTTGGGAACGCCTTCAGCGTGACCACGCTCTGAAACAAGTGTGCAATCAGTCAAATTGAGAAGCGAGACATTACAGGTGGGGTGGCGTAGAGACCAGGAAGCTTAAAACCACATGCGGTGCATACAGCCGGCAGCTTCTGAATGGAGAAGCTAGCGCTGCAGGCATGTCGGAAGTATGGCTATAAGACGCAGCATCTCGTTCCCTTGAGAAACCATGATTACATAAGTACCCTGGAGACGTTCCAATTCGGGAACTCGAGCTGTGTCGGAAAGCGCTTTGGGAACGATATGCCCATGCCGCCAGACTTGCAAATCCCTGCCTAGTGTGAAAGAGCACAGCTAGAGCAACAGAAGAAAGCCAGGAGTGGCACAATATCCAGGTAAGACCTGAAAGTCAACGGGGTGGACCATCCCACAGCATCCTGAAACCAACTTAGAGAAGTGAGCCTTGACTCCCATGGAAGAGGTGGAGGATAAGAGGACTTGAGGCTATGGAATAGCATCCCGATCCACCACTTAGCATAAGCTACACCTGGCCTCAGCACACCACGGAGAATATGTTTAACCTGAGGGTGTCTTATCAGTGACTGGTCACCAAGAGGGGTGTGGAAAGCAGCTAAGTCGCAACTTAGACCTTCAGGGTGGAGTGGGTCAACCATGCGGCAAACCGATCCTGCAGGGACTCCAGCACTGAATCAACTGGGTAGTGGACTGGGTCAAGCTGGTGGTTGCCACACCAATAAGTAAAAAAGTTCCACTTCAAGGCATACAGTTTCGTTGTTGAGGGAGCTCTGGATCGGAGAATGGTCTCCACAATAGAGCTGTAATCAGGCCTTTAAAGTCAGGCCCGACAGTGCCCGAGCCCGACAAGTATATTTTGATTGACAGCTTTTTAAAAGCCCAAACCCATTTACAGCCCGACATTATTCAAATGTGCGTAAGCACACAGCTCTTTTGCCTTTTGTCAAGAATGAGTCACTTATACATGTTTTAACATAATTTATTCATGACTAACTTAGGCTATAGGCCACTTGGAAGTTGGAACAAAGAAATAAAATAAGTCCTCTGTAACATCGTTACATCTCAGCACTCTAAATAGGCCTAGGCATACACTAGGCCAACGAGCCAACAAAAATGAGTCTTTCTTAACAAATTAAATTAAGATAAATTCTAAATTAAGATGGGTATTTGGCAATAACGAAATTAAGATAAAGGCTCCGCGGGATTTGCTTCGCTACTTCTCTCCACAATCCGGCCTCAACGCGACAGTGAATAGCAGCTGAAATTTAATAAAAGAATAATGCCAACATTAGCCTATATACTCTGTCTACATTATGCATTTAAGACTCAATTAATATTTAGTTATAATTTGAAAAACCTTTGCTCACCAAGATTAGGCTACATGTTTTTTGTGTTGGAAATTTATTGAATCCACGGTAGATGGCTTTAGCGGCGCTGATGGTCCAGCAGCGCTGAACACCCTTTCACTGCTGCTGCTACTGGCCGGGATGCATAGTACTGATCTGGCTAATTTTGCTAGTTTTGTAAATTTTGCCAAAACGTATTCGCCAGAGGTAAGCCTCCGTTTCACCGCCTCAACATCCATTTTCGCATCTTTCTCGCGCTAATTGAAACTCATCACATGACCGCTCATTTACCGCGCAAGCCGGGTCCTGTCGGGTTCGGGCAAAGATCTTCAGCTCTACTCCACAACCTCGGTTGAGAGACCAGAGGCAATGAGTTGTGCCCCCTCAGGGGCCACACCCACAAGCTTCCACAACTCCGGGCAGGGGTGACAGAAGGTGAAAGAGGAGGTCCCTCCTCAGAGGAATGTACCAGGAAGGAATCGATGATAGGAGCACAAGTTCCGAAAACTAGGTCCTGTTGGGCCAGTATGGGGCCACCAGCAGAAGCTGTTCCCTGCCCTCCCTGAAGTAGAAGACGTTGGGCTAGCTGAGAGCCTGTCCAGACCCCTAGGCTGCAGGAGCCTGCATGAGCCTGAGCCTGTCCAGACCCCTGAGGCTGCATGCCCATTGCATACAGTGCCCCAGCCTGTCTTGGAAGCATCTGTTATTAGAATGATGCATCTGGACAGCCCTGCCCGTAGAAACGAAATATCTTACCAATGACTGAAGGTTTTGCGACACAGAGGTGTACCTTGGTGGCATGCCCATCTCGGGACTCGGGTATGAAGCCAGAGCTGCAGCTGTCTCATATGCATCAAACCCAGCAGCGTGACTGTGGCTGAGGATGCCACGTACCCCAGGAGCCTCTGGAAGTATTTCAGGGGGGCGTATGTTTTGAGTTTGAGTGCTCTCACACACTTCAGCACTGACTGCACGATGCTGAGAAAGACGTGCAATCATAGCAGCCAACTCTAGTTCCACACTGAGGAAAGAGATACTCTGCACTGGGGAGAGTTTGCTCTTTTTTTCCAATGGACTCGAATTCCCAATGAGAACCACGTCCTTTTGGGGGCGCAAACCAACTCTCGCGAGTGTGCTAGGATTAGCCAGTCATCAAGGTAATTCAGAATACATATGCCCACTTCCCTGAGAGGGGCCAGGGCAGCCTCTGCAACCTTCATAACGACACGAGGTGACGGACAGCACCCTTTGCCAGAAGTGTTGCGATTTCCACTCGGAGGACCAAGTGCAGTGAGCATTCTCGCTTCAAACTGAGGTAAAGAGAATGCTACTGAACTTGGGCAGACACTCACGAACTGAATCGTGTAGTCAAGTCTGATGGTCCTGAGAAGCCAGCGAGAGTGATTGGGAAATTTCAGCCAATCTGTTAGACTCTCCACCTGAAATGCTGTGAATATCACCCAGAGAAGAAGGAAAATGCTCTTTTATTGACCATGTGGTAGCCAACTCTGGGTTGGGAACACCCTCAAGGCGGGGTGGAGGATTCCACTGCAGCCCAATCTCCTTGGCTGCCCGTTCAAGCACGGCCGCCATTTCAGCATCCGCCGCTGACTAAGACTCGGCCCCTGCAGAGACCTGTTCAGCCGAGGCTTCAGCATCAGATGGCTCATGCCCACCCTCCGATTCTGCAGTTACCTCCTCCTGTCCTTTTAAGACAGTTAAAAATAGAAAAGGATTATACATAGTGCAATAAGTTCGGACATAGCACAGTGCTCATTCAGTAAATGCACAGCTAAACAGATGAGTTTTGAGTGTAATTTTTGATGTAGCTAATGTTTTAGCACATTTGATCTATTCTGGAAGCTGATTCCAACTGCAGGCAGCATAATAGCTAAAAGCGGATTCCCCTTGTTTTGTGTGAACCCTTGGTGTTTCTAACTGACTCGATCCTAATGATCTGAGTGGTCTGTTAGGTTTATATTCAGTGAGCATATCTGTAATGTATTTAGGTCCTAGGCCATTGAGTGATTTATAAATGAGTAAAAGTACTTTAAAATCAATTCTAAAAATAACTGGAAGCCAGTGTAGGGACCTGAGGACTGGTGTGATATGCTCAGATTTTCTGGTTCTAGTCAGAATCCTGGCAGCAGCGTTCTGGATGAGCTGCAGCTGTCTAATGGTCTTCCTGGGAAGGCCAGTGAGGAGACCATTACAATAATCCGCCCTGCTTGTGATAAAGGCATGAACAAGTTTCTCCAAGTCTTGACTGGAAACAAAACATCTAATTCTTGCAATATTTTTGAGATGATAGTATGCTGATTTAGTTACTTTAGCTTTGACATGACTACTGAAACTAAGGTCTGACTCCAGAATCACACCAAGATTCCTGACTTGGTTTTTAGATGTTTGATCCCTAGTCAAACAAGGTATGTCAAACAAGGAGTCAAGGTATGCATTCACCTTAAGAACTTCCTCTTTGCTTCCAAATGCAATGACTTCAGTTTTCTCCTTGTTTAACTGAAGGAAGTTCTGGCACATCCAACTGTTAATTTCATCAATGCATTGGGAGAGGGAATCAATGGGGCTGTAGTCATTTGGCGATAAGGCTAGGTAAATCTGGGTATCATCAGCATAGCTGTGATAGGCAATTTGAGTCTGCAGAAATGCTTGGCATTGAAGATATAGCCTTCATAAATAGAACACTAGTGTTTTCGTTAATGCATCTCTTTCTGACAGAGACGAATCTAGATTCATTGGTAGCAGAGATCAATATATCAAAGAAAATACAGAAGTGATCAGATAGTGCTACGTCCTTAATGACAATGGATGAAATGTTTAGACCCTTACTAATGAGTAAATCAAGAGTGTGTCCACGATTGTGTGTGGGTCCATGCACATGCTGAAATAGGTCAAAAGTGTTTAAAACGGTTATTATTTCTTTTGTGGTTTTGATTTCTGCATTTTCTATGTGAATATTAAAATCCCCTGTAATAGCAAAACAGTCAAACTCTGAGGAAATCATTGATAACAGTTCTGTGAACTCTTCAACAAAGGCTGGAGAATATTCTGGAGGCCTGTAAATAATGATAAATAGAATTCGTGGAGCACCTTTCAGCACAATCCCTGGATATTCAAAAGACAAGTACTGACCAAATGACACTTGCTTGCATTGATAGACATCTTTAAATAAAGCAGCTACACTGCCACCTCTCCTAACAGCTCTGCAGACACTCATGAAAGTAAAGTTAGGGGGGGCTGTTTCATTTAGGACTGTTGCACTACAGCTGTCTTCAACCCATGTTTCATTTAGAAACATAAAATCCAGGTTGCATGTGGTTATTAAGTCATTGATCAAAAATGACTTAATTTTTAGTGAGCGAATGTTTAAAAATGCTAACTTGATGCCATTACTTTTTGTCTCTATAGAGCAGTCTTAGTTTGATACCTAATAGGCCGAAGATTAGATGGGTTAGCTGTATGGCTTGAGAAGGCCTTGGACTATCACGTGATAAAACAGAGCAAAAGTCTAGGATCAGTTCGATTTGTCATGTTTTTTAAAGAAGTTTGTTCATTAAGGCTACATTTGTTTAATCAAAATTACAGAAAAAAACAGTAATATTGTGAAATATTATTGCTAATTAAAATGACAGCTTTCTATTTTCATATATATTAAAAAAAATATTTTATTCCTGAGATTTGTTTTGGAATCTGTGATACTTTTTTTTCAGGATTCTTTGATGAATAAAAAGTTTAACAGAACAGCGTTTATGTAAAGTAGAATTTTTTTGCAACAATATGCACTACAGTTCAAAAGTTTTTTTTTTTTACTTTTTTCTTTTTTTTTTTAAAGAAATTAACATTTTTACTCAGTAAGGATCTGTTAAACTGATAAAAAAAGTGATAGTTAAGACTTCAGAGAAAAAAATCTATTTTTATTTTTTCATTAAAAAAAAGGACTCCTGTAAAAATGGTCACAGATTTTAAAAAATCAGCAGCACACCAGTTTTTAACATTGATTATAAATCAGCATATTAGAATGATTTCTGATGGATCATGTGAGACTGAAAACTGGAGTAATGATGCTGAAAATTCTGAATTTCATCACAGCAACAAATTATATTTTAAAGTATATTAAAATAGAAAACAGGTGTTTTAAATTGTAATAATATTTCACATCACTGTAGTTGTTTTTCTGTATTCTTGATCCAATAAATGCAACCTTGATGGACATAAGAGATTTGTTTTATAAATATTACAATTCTTACTGATCCCAAACTTTTGACTTTTTGTCTTTGTAAGTGATTTTTTTTTGTCCATTTAGCAACATGTACATAGTACAGTCATGCTGTGTACAGTCTCACCTCAGGCAGTTCATTAGCACTTTCTGCTTAATTATTCTCAGCGTGGCACCTGTCGGGTGACAGTCTGAAAAAAGACGATTCAATATAACCACCACACTCCTTCCCGGTGTCATAGCGAGGCTGGTGAAAGCTGTGCCGTCTCCCAGATCAATACAGACTCAACTCCATTTAAACACCTTTTTTAACCCGCCGTCACAGTGTGATGCAGCCATTTGTCGAAATGAAATGACTTCTTGCAAGAGGGGCACCTTGTTTGACATACAGAATGGTCAAGAGCTTCGATCCATTGGAGTGAAATATTGTGTTGTAAGGAGGGTTTAATGATGAGCCCTTTGAAAGGAAATCTGAAGCTAAATGCGAAGTGCTAGTCAATAGATGTATTCACTGTCTAGAGAGAGACGTTTACTTCGTAGTATCCATTACTCTGATTTACAGGTCTTCTCTGTGATTCTTATCAGCCAATGGCTTTTAAAGTTAAAAGGGAAAGATCAGAGTAGTTATATATCCATTTGCTCCACAATTACATTCTAGCTTTAGCTTTATAATACATAATAAATTAAGCGAGCAACTCTGAATATATATTGACTAGTATGTCTGTATGACAAAATCAAGGTGCAATACATTGTTGTGTGATATAATCTATTTAATATCTGGTAACACAGGCTTCAGGATCAATAGACAGCGGCCCTTTCAGGAGCCCTTACACACAGCAGGGTCAGAAATTAGCTCATACATTAAGAGGAGATATTTGCCCCCTGAAAATCTATTGCTGGAGCAATTTTTTTTTCTTTTTCTTTCTTTTTTTTTTTTTTTTTTTGAAGACAATTTCTATAGTTACCATATAAATGTTATCTGTGACATTTTTCTGTTGTTATCAAACAGGTTAAATGATTAGGAATAACAACAAACAGTTTAAAATTGTAAATAAATTAAAAACTAAGTAAAACAAACAAAAAAAACAAACAAACAAAAAAAAAAAAAAAAGGATAATTACTGGGCAGGGCTGCAATATGACGGAAATCTATTATTGCTCTTGATATAATCATTCTTAATGTCAGTTAATAGAACATGTATGTAAAAATGTGTTTGTAGTTTGGTAAACGACATATCATTTTCCTATGGAAGCCGTTTCACTGAATTTAAAAAAAAAAAAAAGATATGACTTTTTTTTTACAGAAATACGTGATACAAACTTTTTTCTCAGAACTGTGCGATTATAAACTTACAATTGTGAATTATAGAGTTAGAATTGCGAAATATAAACTTGCAATTCTAGAAATGAAGACAGAACTGCAAGATACAAACTCAAGAAAAACAGTTCAGATTTTTTCTTAGAACTGTGTAAAATAAACTCACAATAGTGAGAAATAAAGTCAGACTTGCAAGATAAAAACTCACAATTCTGACTTTGTGATATAAACTCACAATTGCAAGAAATAAAGTCAAAATTGTAATATAACTTGCAATTCTGACTTTTTTTCTTGCAAATGCGAGTTTTTATCTGCAAAAAAAGCTCAGTTTGAGAAAAAAAAATAATCAGAATCAGAACCAAGTTTATATCTCACAATTCTGACCTTTGCAAGTTTATATCATGCAATTCTGATTTTATAACTTGCAATTGCGAATTTACAGCCATGGCCAAAAATATCGGCACCCTTGCAATTCTGTTAGAAAATGTTCCCTCAGAATATTGTTCTAATTGCAAATGTTTTGGTATTCACATGCTTATTGTTTTTTGTTTGCACTGCAACAACAACAGAACTCAAAAATGGACATGACAAAATTATTGGCACGTTGTCAAAATTGTAAGAAATAATTGTTTTTCAAGCATGTGATGCTTCTGTAGTTTGTATTTAGACAAATCTGTGGCAAGTAACAGGTGTGGGCAATATAGTAATCACACTTACCAGTTAAAATGAAGAAAAATTGTCTCAACCTTTGTGTTGTGTGTCACATTGAGCATAGAGAAAAGAAAGAAGTGTAAAGAGTTGTCTGTAGATTTGAGATAAAATTGTGGAAAAACATGGACAATCTCAAGGCTACAAGTCCATCAACAGAGATCTTAATGTTCCTGTGTCCAATATCATCAGGAGGTTTACAGCCCATGGCACTGTAGCTAACCTCCCTGGATGTGGACAGAAGAGCAAAATTAATGAAA
The DNA here is from genome assembly GCF_022985175.1 of Labeo rohita. NCBI lineage: Eukaryota > Metazoa > Chordata > Actinopteri > Cypriniformes > Cyprinidae > Labeo > Labeo rohita. The sequence goes on from NC_066887.1 coordinate 26,276,043, forward strand.
AATTACAACAAAGGATTGTTCGAATGGTGGATAAACGTCCCAGATTAACTTCCAAACAAATTTAAGATGATCTGCAGACACAGGGTACAACAGTGTCAGCTCGCACTATCCGTCGCCATCCGAATGAAAAGTGACGCTATGGTAGGAGACTTAGAAGATACCACTGCTGACACAAAGGCATAAAAAAGCAAGACTGGAGTTTGCCAAAACCTATGTGACAAAACCACAGTCCTTCTGGGAGAAAGTACTGTGGACAGATAAGACAAAAGTAGAAACCCATAGATCACATGTTCTCAAAACAGAGATCTCAGAGATCTCAAAACAGTTGGGAGAAGGCTCAAATCTGAATGACCTGGAGCAGTTTGCAAAAGAAGAGTGTTCCAAAATTCCAGTAGAGAGGTGTAAGAAACTCATTCATGGTTACAAAAAGTGATTGATTTCAGTTATTTTTCCAAAGTGGGTTTTCTAGTATCAGTACTTTACTTCACTATTTATTTTTCTGACTACTTTTTACTTTTACTCCTTACATTTTTATACAAATATCTGTACTTTCTACTTCTTACATTTTCAAAACAGGCTTGTTACTTTAATTTTAATCTGCATTTGGTGGATCACCATTCGATTACAAATCTCTAAATCATGAATCAGTTAGTCTGTACTGGCAACGTGGCGTCTCCGCCAAACGGTTTCTATCAAAATAATCAGTGCAAGAGACTCGAGAATGGAGTGGATCTGAGAGGCAAAACTATTGACCAGGACTTCAAGTGCAGGTCAGTTTCATCTGTAAATAGGTTACTGTAGTTGTGTCTTTGTTTACTTAGGTAAGTGCTAGCAACTCTTAGCAGTAGCAGCCATTAATAATACTGTAAACTAAACTAAATTACAATTACTCAAAATACTGTATATAAAAGGATATCATTATTATCTACTGTAAAGTTACAGTAGTAATTTAGCAAACAAATGTTAATAAGAGATTGTTTCATAATACGTTTACAGTAATTTATTTATAGTAATTAATTTATTAGTAATTAATTTACTGCAATTTACATAACTGTAATTTACGTTTATAGGGAGCTAGAGCAGATAATAATACAACCCTTATGAAAAGTAAAACCAAAAATCATGGTTACTATAGTTAAACCATGGTAACCACAAATTAACCATGGCTTTGCTATACTAACCATAGTCTAACCATGAAATTTGTAGTAAAACTATGGTTGTGAATAAAAACAGATTGAAAAACTGACCAAAAAACATGGTTGATTTTGATAAGAGAAAAATATGACTCATGATAAAGCAATAACATGTTCAGAAAAAGATTTTTTATGTAAAGATATTGTCATAATGCAATTATAATTGTACTATTTTTGACATTTAGGCAATTTAGAAAATATAGTTTTACTATAAGTAATTTTACGATAAAACAACACGGGGTCATAATGTGATACTTTAAATTGAACTAAAATATTGTCATGTTATTGCAAACAGAATACAATGAGGTGGTTGTTTTGCAACAAGGTGGAGACAGTTCTGTTCATAACAGTAGATGGCTGATGGGACCTGAAATTTTGTCCCAGTCCTGCCCTGTTCTACATGGTGGTTGTTCAGCCCTGATACAGTCATTAGCTAACAAAATATTATTTTGTATTAATGTGTCAATATGACATGAGGTCCAGTTACCAGTGTGACACTAAAACAGGCAGTACTAATGGGTAATTTTTACTTAAGTACATGTCAGAGCTTATACTTATTTACTTTAACTTGAGTAAAAAAGTATAGTCAGTACTTCTACTTTTACCAGAGTATTTTTGAACATAAGTATCTGTACTTCTAATTGAGTGAAGGATGTACTTTTGCCATCTCTGCCAAATATTAAATTAAGGGTGCCAATAATTTTGTCCAGTGCATTTTTTGGGTTCTGTGTTCAAATCTCACAATTCTGACTTTATAATTCGCAATAGCAAGTTTATATAATGCAATTCTGAAACTGAAAAAAGTCAAAATTGCGAGATGTAAACTCACAATTGTGGGAAAAAAAGTCATGCAGCATGCAGAATTAAATTAATTATAAAAGCCTCAGAAAGGACACACAGTGCATGACTCCCTCCAGTGGAACTGTGCTATCACAAACTGAAGTCAAACAAAGCACTGCTTACAACAGTCAACTGCTTACATTGTGAGGTTAGACTGCCCTCTAATGGAAGAATCAAGGTAATACGTTTTAGGAATAAGTGAATATTTTAAAATTGGGGTGCTTAACCTCAATCCTGGAGGGCTGGTGTCCAGTGGAGTTTAGCTCCAACCCCAATTAGACACACCTGAACCAGCTAATCAAGCTCTTACTAGGCATACTAGAAACTTTCCAGCATGTGTGGTGAGGTAAGTTGGAGCTAATTTCTGCAGCACCCCTGATTTAAAACTTCTGCTTCAGTGTGTTTGACTGGTAGAGCAAGTAAATTTTTTTCCTTTAAATTAAGGAGCACCTGTTCTCATTCTCAGCCTTAAACATTCAACAAGTCACATTGGATTTGAATGCTGCACAATTAAGATTAATATATGTATATGTATTCATCTGGATGCTTTATTTTGTATATATCTTGCTAAAATATTTAAAGAACAAAGTTTATATTTTTATGTTTAGTAGAGGAAGTTAAAAGATGATACACTGAAACCAACCACACAGTCATCACCATTTGAATCTTTTAGATATCTTTTAGATATTTACAGTTCACATCAAGAGTGCTGCTTTGGGATAAATTCATTATTAAAAGTACAAACAAAACAATCAGGTGTAGGCCAGACTCAGGCAAAGCCACGGAAAAAGCAAGCCTGCAACCTTTAGCCAAAAAAAGCATAACAACTAATGAATCGATTTTCCTCTCAAGCCTCTCAGCGGTTCTCTCGGTTGGTTGTGCATCTTTTTCTTCCACACTTTTTTCTTTCCACTCAGCTTTCTGTTAACATGCTTGGATGCAGCACTCTGTAAATAGCCAGCTTCTTTGGCAATGAATGTTTGTGGCTTATCCTCCTTGTGAAGGGTTTCAATGATTGTCTTCTGGACAGCTGTCAGATCAGCAGTCTTCCCCATGATTGTGTAGCCTAGTGAACCAAACTGAGAGACCGTTTTGAAGGCTCAGGAAACCTGTGCAAGTGGATTAGCTGACTGGCATGTCACCATGTTCTAATTTGTTGAGATAGTGAATTGGTAGGTTTTTGTTAAATGTGAGCCAAAATCATCACAAATAAAAGAACCAAAGACTTAAACTAATTCAGTCTGTGTGCATTGAATTTATTTAATACACGAGTTTTACAATTTGAGTTGAATTACTGAAATACATTCTAATTTATTGAGATGCACCTGTATATGTAAATTCAGTACTGTATATCAGAACGCCTTTACTTTTGATTGAATTGCCTAGCAACTTTTTGATGGCTGTCTTTTTTTTTTTAAATTAAATATTATTATTCAATAAATAATATTTTATATGAACAATATTTTATACAAATAATATATTTAAAATTAGTATTTAGTATTAAGAAACTGTGCGTGTGATGGTGATTTTAGTTATATTATTCCGCCTTTAGATGGCGACAAGAGACTGCTTTTATGAGTGAGTCGGCAGTAAAGAAGGGACATTGGTAAAGACTTTTACACTAAAAAGGTTTTAAGTGGAAATTATTTTTAGCTTGACGCAGCGAACAAATGCACCAAGCAGCAAAATCACCCTTTTACAGATGAAAGGATGATAACGTTACCACAAACATAACGCTTTCATTGTGAATATAAATAATGAATGCTTTATCAAATGCAGGTACGTTAATCACACTCGCTCAGTCCGTCCCTCTCTCGCATAATACTCATGCATGATACAGTGAGGTTCTAATGCAGTAATACAATAAGCTTTCAATGAAGCAAGTCAATATTGCTTCGTTACTACTTCTAAAGTGATGTTGAGGCTTGAACTTTAATTTGTATCTGTGGCGAAATGAAGTAATGCTGCACAAAAGATGGCTTTTAAAGACACTTAGTTGCTACTTTTGGCAATATAGTGTGTGTATATATATATATATATATATATATATATATACTATATTGCCAAAAGTATTCGCTCACCCATCCAAGTAATCGGAATCAGGTGTTCCAATCACTTCCATGGCCACAGGTGTATAAAATCAATGTTTTTACAAACATTTGTGAAAGAATGGGTTGCTCTCAGGAGCTCAGTGAATTCCAGTATGGAACTGTGATAGTATGCCACCTGTGCAACAAGTCTAGTCGTGAAATTTCCTCGCTCCGAAATATTCCACAGTCAACTATCTGCTGTATTATAAGAACGTGGAAGCGTTTGGGAATGACAGCAATTTAGCCATGAATTGGTAGGCCACGTAAACTGACGGAGTGGGGTCAGCGGATGCTGACCCTGGTGAAAAAAACAGCATATGCTGGTAGGTATATTTTGATGCTGGAATGCTGGTTAGGTAGGTTTTGATGCTGGTTTAAGCTGGTCCTTTGCTGGTTTATGCTGGTCCTTAGCTGGTTTATGCTGGTCCTTTGCTGGTTCATGCTGGTCCTTGACCAGCAACATGACCAGCATAAACCAGCAAAGGACCATCTTAAACCAGCTAAGGACCAGCAAAACATACCTACCAGCATATGCTGTTTTTTTCACAAGGGGAGGTGCATAGTGCGAAGAGGTCGCCAACTTTCTGCAGAGTCAATCGCTACAGACCTCCAAACTTTATGTGGCCTTCAGATTAGCTCAAGAACAGTGCGCAGAGAGCTTCATGGAATGGGTTTCCATGGCCGAGCAGCTGCATCCAACAGTTTGGAGCTGGCCCCTTCCTCTTCCAACATGACTGTACACCAGTGCTCAAATCAAGGTCCATAAAGACATGGATGACAGAGTCTGGTGTGGATGAGCTTGACTGGCCTGCACAGAGTCCTGACCTTAACCCGATAGAACACCTTTGGGATGAATTAGAGCGGAGACTGAGAGCCAGGCCTTCTCGTCCAACATCAGTGTTTGACCTCACAAATGCGCTTCTGGAAGAATGGTCAAAAATAAACACACTCCTAAACCTTGTGGACAGCCTTCCCAGAAGAGTTGAAGCTGTTATAGCTGCAAAGGGTGGACCAGCGTCATTGAACCCTATGGATTAGGAATGGGATGTCACTTAAGTTCATATGCGGGTCAAGGCAGGTGAGCGAATACTTTTGGCAATATAGTTTATATGTAATCTGTTGGATTTTGTTTGTACAATTGTAATTTGGATTCTGTAGAAATGCCAAGTGTCCTGAAAATTTGACTGCTACACCAGGTTTTTAAATGTATTAATTTAGCAAGATGCTGTTATTCAAAGCACTGTTTTAAAGCAAAGCAGTTCATCTAAGGACGCATGACAAAGTTACAACTTTTTAGAAGGGAAAGGAATGGAAGAAATACTGAAATTATAATGATGTGTATGTGCACACACGCACTGTACTTCACATAAATGAGTACACCACCTCTGAACAAAAAAAACTAATATTTTTTTAATAATGACAAATACAGTTCACAGAAAGGTGACAAAATTGAAATGTATTATATATTACATGTGCTTAATAAAAACGGAGAAATATGACATTAATATTTGTAAAATAAGTCAGTAGACAAGATTAGATTGGCAGACAAACAGCTCCAAAATCTCTCTCGTGTTTTTTTTTTTTTTTTTTTTTTGTGTTAAAGTTTCTGTCAAAAGGTCAACACAATTAGGCCTTTCTGCTGCATAGACAGTCAAATTTTATTAAAAACCTGTCTTTTCAGTGGTGAATTATTACTTTAAGTACAGAAAAGAGTTTTTAGCCATTTCTAGAATATTATTACATAATCTACAAGTGGGCTTGTGAAGAGCAGTGAGGGAGCCTTTCTGTGATGGTACCACAAGGTGCTGCTAACTCACTGATCGCAAGCATCTGGAGGGGATTTTATTTTTCCATGGAGTGAATTAGGTCTGTCATTTTAAGACCATTTTATGCCACTGAATATACCAGAGAAATATGAGCTAACTTAAATGTTAACATTTAATTTAAAATCAGCTTGAGAAAGTATAACAAAACAGAAAAATACATTTGAGTAAAGAAATCTTTGTTGTAAAACTAATAACTTTTTATGCGTCTTCTCTTCTGTGAATTGTGCAGTTTCCCTTGTGCTTCTCATTGTTTGAAGAGCATCAGTCAGATAGTTGCTTTAGAAGTGCCTCCATCTGATCAATCTCTCTGGAGACATCTAGAAATATATGTATTAGAAAATGAATATGTGTTACAAAGTGTTGCACAATGTACGTAAACATGTAGAGTGTAGTGATTAAGAATAATTGGCTGATACCTTACAATGCAATGTGTCTTGTTTAGTTTAAAAGGATTACATTTTCTCTTACCCATCAATGTGGTATTGCTGCTTTGTGACAGTGAGAGATCCATTGCTTTCTTTAGTCCAGGTTCAAGAACATCTTTTATGTTTAGCTGCACAAAGAAACACAAGAATCAGTTTAAATTATTTCATACATGCTTGTCTTAATACATGCTAGTCTTATTAAAGGTGAGATCAATACCTTTAATTGTTTTAACTTGTTAAGCACTTCCATTTTGGCTTTGTTAAACATGTCTTGTTTTTTCTCATCAACCGTGTTTACTAGCATATCTTGCCTTTCCTTCATGGATCCTATTCCTGTCAGAGCTGCAGCTTCTAAAATAAGAAACATTTAGTTTGTGAATATTTGTTTGCTGCAATTAAAATAAATAGGTTAAATGCTTGCTTACTTTCATAGCAGGGAGCCATTTTATTCTGAATGGTTTTTATAATTGATGAGTAGATGTCTTTCTTTAATTCAACAGTGTCTCTGATAAGTGATGCCTTCAGTTTGGCTTCCTTTTAGAAAGAGTGGAAAAGATCAGAAAAAGTCAGAAAATATATATTTTTTTTATATATCAATGTGTCAGTTTTTATATCAATGTGATTGTGTCAGTCCCTCCATTAATATATTAACAGTTTGTTGAGTACATTTCATCATTCTCTGGTTTATTAATCTGCAAGTAGGGTGTGTGATATAGACAAAAAATAATATCTCTATATTATTATCTATATTTTATCGATATCTAATTATCAATAACGATAATTAGAAAATATTTTGCTGTGTGTGTTAGTGTGTTGGCATCTTAAGGACTACCTAGGACAGCTGACTCCTACATTTTTTGATATTCTTAATATTCTGTGTGGTGGTCTGTTCACACTGATAGAAATTAATCTTTTCCAATCGGTTTAAATAGATTTTTACCCTTTATGGGCATTAAAAGTGTGCATTATCTTTTGAGTCAGATTGCAGTGGCATTTAGATCTAACACTGTTTAATGCAAGTCATGAATGCATTTAACCTGCAGTTAAAATGCATAAATAATGTTTTGATGTTTTGAACAAAACATTGAATATGCTGACATTTGAAATGATTTAAATCATAAAAATATACTTTACATGTTGAATTAAAACCGCCACACTGTAAAAAAACAATTTGTTGTCTCAACTTAAAATAATTTGTAACCTGGCTGCCTTAAAGTTTTAAGTTCAGTCAACTCAAAAAGAGTTTATTCAACTTGAAATGTTAAATTATACTAAGTAACAACTTAGATATTTGAGTTGAATCAACTTAAAATTTTAAAGCAGCTGGGTTACTTACCTATATGTTAAGTTTAGCAAACGCAAATATCTAAGTTGTTACTTAGTATAATTTAACATTTCAAGTTGACTAAACTTATATTAGTTGACTGAACTTAAAATTTTAAGGCAGCAGGGTAACTAATTATTTTAATCTGACTCAACAAATTGTGTTTTTTATTTTTTACAGTGCAGTAGGTGTCAGTAAGTCACAGTTAATAAGTGAGTAATTGAGATTGAACTGAATCATTTAAACGGTTGATTCATTCAGGAATGAAGCAGCGTAATGTTGCTCAGAGAAGCAAAACAGTGCTGTGGTTGCATTTGTAATGATTTTGTTGGAGAAATGGAGCAAAAACAGGGAATATGGTGTCTAATATGTAAGTAAGTCTCTTAATTCTGGTCTGTTGAACTGTTGTGAAAAATCAGTATCACACATGTAATCCTGGTAATTTCATGAGAAGAAAAATACTCAATAATGTCAAATTGAACATCGTTAAAACATCAATTATGATATTATCACAGATGATATATATCGCACACCCATAATCTGCAAGTGTAAACTTTACTGGATGAGATGGCAAACATAAACCTGTTGATAACTATATTTACTCACAGGTCATTTATTATTTACATTGTCAGCCTTAGGCATATAAAGGCATAGTCCACCCAAAAATGAAAATTCTCTCATCATTTGCTCACCCTTGTGTCGTTCTAAACCTGTAAGACTTATTTTCTTTTGTGGAATACAAGATATTTTAAAGAATCATGGCCGAACAGTTTTAGTTATCATAAACTTTTTATATGAACAAAAAGCACTGAGACATTTTTTTAATGTTTTACTGAAGTAAATCTTACAGGTTTGGAACAACATGAAGGTGAGTAAATAGTGACAGAATTTTCAGTTTGTTTAATTCTAGATTGTTTAATTCAGACTGTTTAATTCTAATTTACATTGACTTTAAATAAAATAAATAAAATAAATAAATAAATAAATAAAAAACAGACATAGAGGACCAGGGCCAGATTAAATATGTCTAGTGCCCAACAACTTGCTGAACTCACCTCTGTTTTGATGAAGTTCTGAATGTGACGTACCACAGAAGATCTGAGGTAAGCAGGGTCACTCTGGACGATAGTAAATTTATCAATCTGTTCTTCCACTGACTTCCCTGTATTTCCACTCACACTGAAGCCAAAAGATCCAAAACCAATTTATTATTTAACCAGTTTATTTTTAAAAGTATTGTTGTACTCGTTGAGACATAATAACATTTTGACATAATAACATTTTTTTTTTTTTTTTGTGAAACTATTTGTAACATTCAACAATGAAAGCATTTTAAATAGTAGTATGCTGCATGTCACATATATCATGTCACTTATACAGCTGTATTATTATTTTTTATCTTAGATAATTTTTTTTAATTGTTTAACCTGTTAGCGTTCCACTGTACCACTGCCGGTACACTCGCATGTTTTAGGCTAATTTTACAGGAATGCTAAGGGTTACATGTATTTATGTAGCATCAAACAAACAATGTAATATCATCATAACATCATCATCATCATATCATTGGTCACATCATAGTGACCAATTCTGATTAACTGGTTTCTTATTAGTGTGCCTATTATTAAAGGAAGTCGTCCACTTCCAGAACAAAGATTTACAGATAATGTGCTCACCCCCTTGTCATCCAAGATGTTCATGTCTTTCTTTCTTCAGTCGTAAAGAAATTGTTTTTTGAGGAAAACATTTCAGCATTTTTCTCCATGTAGTGGACTTCTGTGCTGTCCTTGTACAACCACCTCATTGTATTCTGTTTCCAATAACGTGACTTTATTTTAGTTAAGTTTAAAGTATCACATTATAACCATGTTTTGTTTTATCGTAAAATTACTTAAATTCTATAGATTTAGTAAAACTATATTTTCTAAATTGCCTAAATGTCAAAAATAGTACAATAATAATTACATTATGACAATATCTTTACAGAAAAATTCTGAACATGTTATTGCTTTATCATGAGCCATATTTTTCTCTTATCAAAATTAACCATGTTTTTTGGTCTGTTTTTCAGTCTGTTTTAATTCACAACCATAGTTTTACTACAAATTTCATGGTTAGACTATGGTTAGTGTAGCAAAACCATAGTTAATTTGTGGTTACCATGGTTTAACTATAGTAACTATGGTTTTTGTTTTTCATTTTCATTGTGGTGTTATCTGCTCTAGCTCCCTTTAAACGTATTATGAAACGATCTCTTATAACATTTGTTTACTAAATTAATACTGTAACTTCACAGCAGTTAATAATGATGTCCTTTAGCATACAGTATTCTGAGTGATTGTAATTAGTTTAGTTTAGTTTACAGTATTATTAATCCTCTGGCAGCTACTGCTAAGAGCTGCTAGCACTTAACTAAGTAAAGAAAGACAAAACTACAGTAGCCTATTTACAGATGAAACTGACCTGCACTTGAAGTCCTGGTCAACAGTTTTGCCTCTCAGATCCATTCTATTCTTGAGTCTCTCGCACTGATTACTCTGATAGAAACCGTTTGGCGGATATGCGGAGTGCGTGCTAGACGAATCATGTTACAGACAACCGATTTATGATTTAGAGATTTGTAATCGAATGGTGGTCAAACAAAGGCAGATTAAAACTAAAGTAACGAGCCTGGTTTGAAAATGTGATAAGTAGAAAGTACAGATATTTGTCTAAAAATGTAAGGAGTAAAAGTAAAAAGTAGTCAGAAAAATAAATAGTGAAGTACTGATCAGAAAAATCTACTTAAGTACAGTAACAAAGTATTTGTACTTAGTTATTTCCTATCTCTGCATTTTGGAAGTTCAAACTTGGGGGAACCATAGCAGTGCATTATATGGAGAAAAATGTTTTCCACGAAAAAAATAATTTCTTTACAACCGACGACAGAAAGACCTGAACATCTTGGATGACAAGGGGGTGAGTACATTATCTGTAAATTTTTTCCATTATATTGTTTTCATTGTTTTTTATTCTGACCTAAACAAAGGAAGACTGAAAATAGAATGATAAAACAACTTACGGGAAAATCTGGCTGAAATTATCATAAATGTTTTCATGCAGGGGATTTGCCAATTTCTTGTTCAGATCTAGGACTGCATCCCTGTTTTTTTGCCAATAGCATCCATAATTCTTGCACAAAGCTTGGAGGGTTTTATGGAAACCTCTCCCATCTTTTTTCTAATTAAAAAGAAAAAAGTAAATTGTTAAAAGGGCATAGCAATGTTGATGCTTTTATATATTTGAATCACACTCACAGGTGCTACCAGTGCCTTTGCGGAAGCAACACATTTTTGCACTGATTCTTCCACTCCCTTTGAGAGACACTTCTCCAGATCATTATAAATGCTGTCAAAATATTTGTCCATTTCACTTAGCGCCGCCTTTAGATTATTTTCAAGATCCATGCGGACGGTGACTTTCATCTCAGCCTAAAACACATCCATACAACAGTAGTGAATGACATAATAATATATGATGGCAAAATTCTGAAAACATCTGCATGTAAAACATGTATAATTTTGATGCATACTGCTTTCTTGTCTGTATCCAGCTGGACACTTTGGATCAGAGACAGAACTCCTTTTGCCTCAGACACATAATCTCTGGTCAGTTCTCGGTTAATGCTCTTGTTAATGCTTCTCAGAACATCCTGCAGCTTAGGGATTTCTACAGAAAGGTGTGATTTTGATGATTTTAGTCAGTGCTTTGCCTGGCACAATTAATGATATTTTACCTGACTCATTTAAATTTCAGGTTGATTTAAAATATGCAAATAATTACAGAATAGATTTTTTTTTTTTTTTCTTGTGACTGGATGATATGGTAAAAAATATGTAAATATTTTTTTCTTTTTTTTTTTTTCTCAATTCGTATTTTGACTATTTTTTTTCTTTTTCACATTTTAACATTTAACTGGTCAGCTTTAAAATATAACAGCTTGATTCATGTTTTAAAAAAACACTCTATTTCACTCATGTTGCTCATGATCATGTGTTTGGATCATTGTTTTCTCTTAACTGTTTTTATTACTAGCATAATTGTCATTGTGTCTAAAACCAATAACGTTTTGTAATATTTCAGTATCGTGATTCCTTGATTTATATAAAAAAAAAAAATCATGGCAAAACATTACATTTGAATTAAGAGATAATTTGAAAGAAAAAAAAACAGTCCTACTTCATTTATGAATTGTTTTTTTTTTTGTTCTTATGAAGTACTGTAGTGTAGTAACAAAGAGAGTTTTACCTGTTTCAGCAGATTCCAGATTTAAGCTGGTGTCGAAAAATGCATTGGAACTTACAGTAAATACTTGAAGAAAATCATTGTCAGTTCTAAATTTTTTCTATAAATAAATAAATATAGAGGGAAGGCAAATAATCAGGGTTAATTAATTAAAATGATAGTAACAAAAAGAAATGGTGTTAACGATGGTAAAGAAAATACCTTGATTTCAGATTTTTCAAACTTTTCTTTCATCTTTGTCTTGGCTTCTTCATTTCTATGACGTATGCACAATATTTTCTGATCCTGAAAATGATTAAAAACAACATGTGAAAATAAGGGGCATAGTAATATAAGGCAAATTTGTTTAAATGACTAAATGACTGAATATACTATTTAATATAATATTTAAAGGATTTTTTTTTTAAATATGTATTTCTTAATTCTATAATACACTTTATAATGCTAATAATAAAAATAAACCTCAAAAGATTTTTAAATATATACAAAATATATGTAAAATCTGTAAACTAAATTCTCAACATTTTTTTTATACTTTAAGGCCCCCCTCCTCTCCAAATCAATACTACAATGCCTCATGCTATTTTTTAAACAAAATAAATTCAAGATTAAGTTATTTCAGTGTCCCCCTGGAGGATCACTGAGGACCCCTAATTAGTCTTTTACTGAACTTTTACATGAATTAAATTCCAGTAACAAACCCATTTCAAGAGAAGTTGGGATATTTTGTAAAATACAACAAAAAGAAGAATCTGTTATTTGTAAATTCTCTACCTTGTCTTTTATTTGTAAATTCTCTACCTTGTCCTTTGTGTGAGGAAGCCGTGCAGATCTAAAAAGACAGATAAAAAAGTCAAAAAAGGTTGTTTTGAAATTCTGGGGCCATATTTACAAAACACCTTGAGGCTAAAAATTGAGGCTCCTAAATTTTTACTCTAAGAATATTTCATAAAGTGTTTTGGCCCTAAAAACAGCTCCTAAATCTGTGGAAAGTTAGGGGTAGTTAAAAGGACCTTTAATTCACCAAATCACAAACCATGATCCTAAAATGGATTTTGCTCACAAGCCACCTCAGAATGTAAACATTTTATGATAATTTGGCTTTAATTTGATTATTTCCTTATTTTCATGTACAAGTTGGGCAAGAAGTAAAAGCTGTTCTTGCGTGCAGTTTGGTTTTCTTTTGCACAACGTCTTACTTTAATAGTATATTAAGTTTAATACTTTAATTAGTGACATTAGCTATATTTGTTTGCAAACTTTTTTACTATAAAATCTTTATTTGAATTTGGCAACATGATATCACATTATTTGATTTCTATGATTAAATCACTGTATCAGCCAATCACTGTGGGAATAGTTTGTAAGTTGAACATCATCCACAGCAATAAGGTCAACCTTCCATTCTCTTAGCTGAAGATTTCTTCGTAAGGACCATTCCTTGGTAAGGTCTCATCACCTTTGTAAATTGGTTTTAAGAGGAAACTCTTAGCTAAAAAAAATGTACAGCTATTTAGGAGAACTCTTACTGGTTAAATAAAATGTTTTATGAATATGGCCTCTGAAAGATGTACAAAATCAACAACAACTTATACTGTATTCTCCAAAGACATATCAGCAATAAAAAATAAAAAAAATAAAATAAAATACTGATTGGCACATGTAGAGTCAAAAAAGCATGACCCACTCTTTGATTATTTTTTGCTGTTTACTTAAGGCATCTGTCAAAGAGACAAATTTCTCAATGGCACCTATTTCAATAATATCAGGACAGATTGTAAGAACATTTTGATTTAGGCTATATTTTATGGTATTCTAAAAATAATAATACTTACAGCTTAATAACAAAGAGATTCTAATTCTAACCTCATATAGGATACTGGATTGATGTCATCAGTTTTTGTACAGATGAAGTTGATGTGTTTACATTCTCCTCCTGGTCCCAGTTCCTCACTGCAGTGCTTTAATATCCCCCAGGGGTCTTTGTCATCAGTTGCTCGATTGATACCACTTACAATCCACACAGAAGAGCACTCTCTCAGTTTCTACAGGATTTGAAATAGTTAGTTCGAGGACAAGCTTGTAGTAACATATTCGATTTTGTGGTTCTACAATATTTATTTTGAGCGAGTAATATATTTACAGATTTCCACAGGTCATCTCTAGTCTTATTGCAGTCTCCAGTCCCAGGAATATCAACAATCACAATGTGTTCCAGAAGTTCACGACAGTCTGGAATCTTGATCGTCACACTCTTCACAAGTGGCCAGTACCAGTCACCGGGACTTGACTTACTGTGTTGTATGAACTGTGCAACATCACTAGCAAATTCAGACATCTGTTGAGGAAATAATTCATGTTAATTTTACTTAGAAATACATTCAAAATGCATTATTATTAACAGTATTAGTAGTAGTATTAATATTGATTTAATGAAATTGATTTTTGAAATGTATGAAAAAAATCAGTTACATCACTCTTTGAGATTGTTTTTTTACTGTTGGACATTAATTTTTCAATCTCAGTATATTTGTCATCTTTCTTGAGCTCTTCTAATGTTTTCTGGTCTGCATCAGCTCCATACAGCGCAGTGATCTTTTCTTCAGCAATTTCAATCAAGTCCTCATTCCTGTCCTCACTGTCATCTTGTAAATCTCTGAAAAGATCTTTCAGCTCTTTCTCCCACTCCTGCACAGACACAATATAGAATATAGGTTTTATTTCTTTTCCTCCAGTCTTATTTATTTTCATATTTATTAAGAACTCCCATTAAAGTCATGGTAAGATGAGTGTAAATGAGGAAACCTCTTTAGAGATGAATTCGATCTCTGCTGTGTAGTTGGAGTCAGTCAGATTGGCTTCCACCTGAGTAACAACAGATGTACAGGCACCAAAACAACCAGATGGCAGGAGATCTTTTTCCCCCAAGATTGCACTTAATAGGGAGCTTTTTCCTTCTCCTGTCCTTCCAAAAATTCCAATGGTTGCCTTCTTTCTGTTGACTGTATACATTTTATTTATCTTTGAAATGATGTCATTGTGCATAATGATTGTGTGGACTAAGTTATCAGTTACTCTTTTCATGATTTTTTTTGCATTCCCCATGATCTCCATATCTGTTCACAATGAAGAAGACAATTACAATGAGGATTATTGATTAAATGCATTACATGAAGTACATTAGGCCTGTATATATCTTTACAAAGTTGCACAATGTATTGTATGTAATGTATTCAGTATTGCATTGTATTCAGTAACACCTATTGCATACCATCAAAAGAAAAACAAATCTTTTTGCTTTAAAAAAATAATTAAAGAAAATGACTCATATGACCTCTTTACATTTGTTGTAGCTGTATAGTGAATAAATTATGTAGACATTGTAGGCTAAAGTGATCCGTTGCTTTAATAGTGTCTGAATAAGAGTGGACTGAATCAGAATGTACTTGCCTGCTGTCAGCGGTGAATCGGATGATTCATGATCACGCTTTCTTTTAGTACCTATCAGAGAATTTTAATTATTTTTCCTCAGTCACAAACTTTAAAGGTAAACACACAATGATTTTATTATGAAAACTGTATACCTTGGTTAGGCATTGTGCAATGGTTGGAACGCCCTGGAGGTAAAAAAAATAAAAATAAAAAAATAAAAAATAAATAACATTTAGATTAAAAACATGATTCCACCTTTAACATACTATTTTAATATTAAAAAAAAACAACAACAACAACAAAAAAAAAAAGCATATTTTTAAAACTTACAGCTTTGCATTAGAATAAGTTCAGTTTCTTAACTATAACAAATTGATAACAAAATGATTTGACTCACCATCAGAGGAAGTGCCAGGTTGTAAGGGTACAGGCAGTAGTGGAGGGGGATTTTTTTTCATCCCATGAAATGAATCCATCTTCTCTACTGGTGTTTCAGAGAAAATGTCTGATCTGATAAAAAATTAAAACAACAACAAAAAAGCTTATCCTACTTATCTTACTTTTTAAGATTTTTTTTTCCTTAAGATCTTGTACTAAACAGTTATATAACAGCATCTAAACCAGGTTCAAGACAAGACTTTGGCAAAGCCACTTGAAAACGTATATATTAGTGCGATAATGCAGGCGATTCATTTTTCCAGTTTAATGATGTTATTGGAGTGCATATAGCCCACCTTGCTGACAGAGGCTATTTACACTTACGGTGCTTTTCCATTACAGTGTCAAATCTGCGCTCAGTGCCGCTGACAACGCTACAACGCGCTGCTTACAGTGTATTTCCACTGGCACGTAGCGAGCGGAATAAACGTTTTCCATTCATGCCTATGAAAGTTGAGTTTAAACACTCACGGAGTGCATTATGGGATTGAAATCGGCAGGGAGAAAGCGTTGAGAGTGGCTGAGAGTGTCAAAAAGGTTGGGAATTCCTCAACTTTATGCAAATCACGAGCGAAAAATGCCGGGCGACAACCAATCGCTGTGAAAAACAGGCAAGGCAAGGTTTTGATGTATGTTTCAGAGTGTTTGCGGAACTGGTGGATTACTGAGCTAAAATCACATAACATTGAACAAGTCATGCAAAAGTAAATGCACTTTGCATGCTTTCATTATATGCTATGGCACCCTAGAAGGCGCCAATAAAGTGTTTAGTTTGTGAACCGCCATTAAAAGAAACGCAACAAGGGTGTGAACGTTGTTTTCAGAGGCATGCTCTGCCCTAAAGTTCACACGCCCCAAAGCACGCTGTAGTGTTGGCGCCGCGCCGCTTTCAATCCCACAATGCACTGCGCAAACGTTTAAGCTCAGCTTCCATAAGAATGAATTAAAAACGCCCACTCCGCTCACTATGTGCCGTAATCACAAGCGAAAAACGCCTGGCATCAACCAATCACTGTGAAAAGTAGATTTTGTATGCTTCCGACTGTTTGCGGAACTGGTGGATTACTAAGATGAAATCACATATAATTGAAAAAGTCATGCAAAAGTAAATGCGCTTTGCATGCTTACATTATATGCTAGTTTTTAGTTTGCGAACCACCGTTAAAATAAGAAAATGAAATACAAACAGAGGCATGCTCTGCCCTAAAGGTAACGTGCTGAGCGTCTTCTTCACACTGAGCGCTGAGTCTTTTTTTTTTTTTTTTTTGTTGCCGCCGAGAGTTGAAGAATGCTCAACTTTTGAGTAAACGCTGTGCTCATCACTGTCGCTTTCTAGTCAGCTAACCAATCAGAGTGGAGGAGGGGCGGGACTAATACGACCACCCTGCTTGTACTATGGCTGAACAACATTGGAGAAGTTAATATTGCTTGTCTCCGAGTATTTATGTCTTAAACAGACTGAATTACTGGACTACTATATTATTGTTATAAAAATAATTAAAAACATTTCATTTGCTATGCGTTTGCCATTACTTAATGTGTCTCAGTGACCAAAATATATATATATATATTAGGGATGTCACAATACTCAATATAATATTGAACCGTTCGGTACGACATCCACTGTTCAATATGCGCTTGAGAATTGCGGTTTTTCGGTTTTGCATTTAAATAACTTCTTTGTTTTATTTCTCTCGGTATTTGCTGTATGTATGCCCGTGACTTCACGTGCTGAAATGAGGAAACGCTTCCCCGCTTATATTTGAAAAAGCAACACAGGCATCTTCCATTCTAATGACATTCAGTGATAAGCCTTTCTAAACCTTGTTGTCCAACGAAAGATATAAAAACAAAAGTTATAAAAATATTATAACTTGTTTTTAATTCACAATATCAGTCGAGTGTTTGAAATAACTTCCTTGTGTGATTTGATGTGGATTCTTATCACAGAATGAGGCAGACAATAAATTCTATACTCATATTCAATGTATGTCGATTAGTACACGAGATGGCTTGAAGAACACAGATAAACCATATATTATTGTAGACGGCTGTTTATTGTCCTTACATTTCGTCGTTCAAAACGTTTAACGTTATATCTTGTTTTTAATAAGTTACAGCAATAGCGATGCTTTTATCCATATTAGAGAAGCTGGAACGGAACGTAATCAGCGCTACTTCTTTGACGCATATGTGTTGTTTTTTTTTTTTTTTTTTTTTTTTTTTTGCACGAGGGCGCCCTCTGGCGTCCAGTATGAATGAAACCCATTCTATTTTGCCTAAAAATCGAAAAAATAATACCTCTCTCAAAAGAATAGTTAAGACATATACTAAACCACGCTTTTTCAAGTGTAAAGAGGTTTACGGGAGTATTTTGTTAATTTGTTCCAAAAAAAACCCACATTGAAGTGGCAAGATATCAGAACCGAACCGAACCGAAAACCGTGGTTAAAAACCGAGGTACGTATTGAACCATGGACTAACTGTATTGTTGCATCCCTAATACATATATATATATATATATATATATATATATATATATATATATATATATATATATATATATATATATTATTTATTTATTTATTTTTTCCATTGAGACAGTGTAAATAGCATCTATTGCACACGCACTTAAATTGCACGCACAAATGCAGCATTGTGCGCTGTAGCCTGTATCATCGTATTAAAGCATGAATGAAACTACGAGTATGCATGTCAGATATGCGTCACATTCAGCAGTGGCAGCTCTTAAAGTAATAGCAGCCAAATAACCTAATAACCCATCTACTGTGATGTCTATTACTCAAAGAACAAAAGAAAAAGAGGAAATCAATAACTTTTGTAGCTTTGACGATTTATGAATATTTCATTTAGTATTTAGTGTTTGATAGCTTTATTCAATTTCTGTATATTTCCTACTCACTGAAGGGCATTATACTGTAATTTTGAATGGTTATAGAAAGTTAAATATTATGGAAAAAATGAACAATTTCCTAGAGACATCAGTAATATCAGATATCAGTGATACTTACTGTCAGTCATAAAAAAAAAAAAAATGTAACAAAAATAAAAAATACACTGTATTTAAGTTGTTTACATTAATTTGAAGATTGAACAATTGTTCAATCGATATAAAAGTATATATATATATTTTTTTTACCAGGCCCTGAAGCACTGCCACACCATCAGCCACTACTCCAGTCTTCAGTGTGTCACATGATCCTTCCAAAATCATTCTAATTCTGAAGGATCATGTGAACTGAAGACCAGAGTAATGATGCTAAAAATTCAGCTTTACATCACAGGAACAAATTAGATTTTAAAATGTATTCACATAGAATATATATATATATATATATATATATATGATCTGTTTTTGAACTTTTGTGAATTTGGTGTTTGGTTTACATCATGTAACAGGACCCCCAAAACAGTTTCACTTTCATTTATCGGTCTATAAAACGTTTGAACATCATCAAGGTGTGTTTTGGCACAATTCACATGAGCTTCAATGTTCTTCTGGGTTAGCAGTGTTTTTTTGCCTTGCCACACAGGTGCTGTATTGGCCAGTGTCTTTCGGATAGAGGCATCATGAACAGTGACCTTTATTAAATGCTCTAGGAGGAATTTTGGAAGGTATTTTTGGCAAAGTTTGCTACCATATGTTTGTTCCATTTGGAGATAATGGCTCTCAATACATGTTATACAATGTCATACAAGTGTTTTACAAGTGTACATTTAATTAAACAGAGGCATATAGTCCAGCTAAACCCCATTATGAATACAGTTTTATAGATTTGGGAATTAGTAACTGCAGGGGCAATTACATTTTCATATTAGCTAACAACAAATGTAATCTAAGTCATCTTCATGATCCTCACCTTCCATCAAGTGCCACTGACTGGTGTTCATTCTCTAATATTTTCGCATGATCAGTCTCTTCACACATCTTACTCTCGTCATCCCTTTCATCTGCTTTAAAATCATTTTCTTCTGATTCTGCTTCATTATTCCCAAATGCCTCTGTGATCCATTCATCCCAGTCCTCATCTTTTCCTAAGCAGGTTAGCTGTAGCAGTTCACCATTTCCTCCAGATAATATCTCAATTTCATATACTTCATTAGTACTGCTCTCCACAGTAGCTTTGACTATTTCTAGATCATCAGATTGAAAGCAAACTATCACACTCTGTTTGAAAATAAAAACCCCAAAGTTTTCTAAATGTCCAAATAGCTGTGTGGCGTAGCTTTTCAGAGCCAGCATTAGGAGTCCTGGGGTCAAAGGGCAGCCCTGATGCAGCACTTTGTATTTCTCATCTGAAAAATCTTTGCTTGCATCACTGAGGAGATTTTCTATAATGAGAAGATCCTGGCTCAGAGTCGGGTTTGACCGTTTTTGCTGTTGTAGCTCATTCTTGATGCAACTCAAGCTTATTAAGGCATAATGTGTTTTGGGAGTGATCATGACAGTAGCTGAATCTTTTGGTATGCGCCCCTTCGGAAGAGTCTCCATGACATCTTCCAAACGTCTTGCCAGAATAGTTGCGATGATGAGGAAGTCCACGTTAAAAAAGTGTTGACTGTCATCATGTGGACATTTCACAGTTTCGTTAAAGTGTTTTTCAGAGCAGTTAAATGCACCTCTGTGGATTCTGTCATAAAGCATCTTTATGTATGGAATTAGATCCTGGATTTGATCTTTATATGAGGTTGCTGGGATGCCGTCTGGTCTTGGTGTGTCTGACACCTGAAGAGAATTTACAGCTGACACAATGTCAACCTCACTAACTGCATGAGAGCTTTCTTCGCCCACTAATAAACCCATCTCATCTGGCAGAAGATCCTTTTTTAGATTCAGCCATTGGAAGATTACTTGTATCTGGGGATCTTTCTGAAAAGGCGTGATATTGTTGATCTCTAAAGACACAGGCTGATGATCTTTATAGTACACATCACGCACCATCTTTAAGTCTCTGATTTCACAACTTCTGACACGCCACATACATTCTTCTGGAACAAAGAAGTAATCCAGTCTGGACACAGGAGAGTCTTTTATGTAGTATGTATAATCCTGCTTTATGGGGTTCTTTCTTCTCCAGACATCAACCAGCTGAAGAGATTTCATGAACTTCTCCACAAATAAGAGTAATTTACTATGAGTCCTGTTTGTGATCTTGCTCCATTTTTTGTCAGTAAATCTGTTGAGAACTGTGTTGAAATCTCCACCGATCACCAGCAGCCCTGTGGTCATTGACTGCAGGTACCTTGAAAGTTTATCAAGGGTTTTTGTGTCTGTCTGATGGTTGTAAACACTAACCAGAGTGTACAGTTGACCGTTCAGTTTACATTTCAACACTACATAAGCTCCACAATGATCTTTTTCATCGCTTATGTGTTCAAAATCTAGTGTTTTTCTCACTAGTATGGCTGTTCCCTTGCTGGAGGAGGTGTACTTTGTATAGAAAATATACCACTCATCTTTATAGCTGTCTATAATATTTTCATCTCCAATTCCAATGTGCGTCTCTTGAAAGAAAACTATGTGTGCGTTTTGTAGTTCTTGAAATTTCTGATCTCTGTGTTTAAGTCCATTAACATTCCAAGTGAGGAAGTTTATGGTCTGTGTATCCATTGAAAGATCTCTCTCACAGACCAAAGATTCCCTGTCAAAACAAAGAATGATGGAGGATAGGAACTTTTTGTTTTGCATTGAGTTAATTACCAAGACTTTTATGCTGGACATTTTTAACCAAAGTAATTTCAGTTGCATTTAGGGTTTTACACTTTATTAGGTCATGCATTCCCTGGGAATTGACAACCAAGTATGTTACTTTTTTCCCAAAAAAAATCAGTTCCACTTGAAACATTTTAAATAAAGATAATTGTTTTACCAAGTTCAGCATTAAGTTTGTGGATGATTCTTACAGAACTATATTTTCTGATGTAGTTTCAAAACATTTTTTTTTTACTTTTATAATTCACAATTTATGTATACAGAGCAAAAGCAAAAACTGTGAGAAAAAATAAATGTCATATTTTTTAGAGCATTTTCTATAACTACAGTCAACCTTAACCTGACTGTATAGACCAATTCACTGTTTGCAAACAGTGATAACGTTTTTCTATGGATGGGGCCTAATTGGTGGAGATAATTGAAGTTATAAAATGGTCTTCCGCCAAACAATGTAGTTCCTCAGAAATGGTTGTGGTTGCAACAAAGTGGTTACTGAGCAACGCACAGACATAAACAAAGGTGTATGTTTGTGGAGTAATTTACAACAGCTTAGAACATGGCTCAACCAATCAGAATCAAGGACCAGAACTATCTGTTGTATAATTGCGAGTTTACATCCCACATGTCTAGCTTTTTTCCCCTCAGAATTGACAAACACACTATTGTTGAGTTAAATCAAGTTAGAATATCTGAATTATGAGATATAAACTTGCATTTGTAAGAAAAACAATCAGGATTGTGAGATAAAACGGATAGATAAAACTCTACTTTAACTTCTTGCCTAGATGATATATGTCCTCTCTCTTCCAGGCCAGCACAGGCCACCCCTCCTAACCCCTGGTTATCCAATGTTCTCCGTGAACATCGGTCCAAACTCAGGGCAGCAGAGAGAAAATGGCGCATATCTAAAGATCCATCTGACTTGAGTATGTATCAGTCTTTGCTTTCATCCTTCTCTGCTCAAGTCCATAACGCCAAATCCTCATACTTCCACAACAAGATCAACAATGCTCCAGACACACGTAACCTCTTCAAAACATTCAATTCGCTCCTCTGCCCTTCCACGCCACCCCCCACCACTTCTATAACAGCTGATGGTTTCGCCACATTCTTTACAGACAAAACTACAACTATCAACAGCCAGTTCTCAGCTCCACACGTACAGGAGCTAAACTGACAACATCCACAGCTAACACCCCACTCTTCTCCTTCTGTCCCCTCTCTGAGGCAGAAGCATCCAAACTTCTCCTCTCCAGCCATCCTACAACATGCCCACTAGATCCTATCCCCTCTCACCTTCTCCAAGCAATCTCTCCTACACTCTTACCAGCACTTACACACATCATCAACACATCTCTCCTCACAGGCAATTTCCCCACTGCATTCAAGCAGGCTCGGGTAACCCCACTGCTCAAAAAACCTACATTAAACAGTTCACTTATAGATAACTATAGACCAATCTCTCTCCTTCCATTCATAGCAAAAACACTCGAACAAGTCGTTTTTAACCAGGTATCACTATTTCTCGCGCAGAACAGTTTATTGGATGCTAACCAGTCAGGTTTCAGGAGTGGCTACTCAACTGAAACTGCACTACTGTCAGTCACTGAAGCCTTGCAGATTGCAAAAGCTGATTCCAGATCATCAGTTCTCATTTTGCTGGATCTTTCTGCTGCTGTCGACATGGTGAATCATCAGATCCTCCTGTCCACCTTCTCATCACTGGGCATCACAGGGATTCCACTTCGAGGGTTTGAATCTCACAGGTAGGTCCTTCAGGGTGGCCTGGGGAGGTGAGGAATCCAAAGCACATCATCTGGTCACTGGGGTTCCTCAGGGATCAGTTCTTGGACCTCTCCTATTCTCCATATACACTACATCACTGGGGCCCATCATACAGGCACATGGCTTCTCCTCCCACTGCTATGCTGATGACACACAGCTCTATCTTTCATTTCAACTAGATGATCCAATGGTAGCTGCACGGATCTCAGGCTGCTTGGCGGACATCTCGGAGTGGATGAAAGAACATCACCTACAACTCAACCTGGCAAAGACTGAGCTCCTTGTTTTCCCTGCCACTCAGCATAATTTCACCATCCATTTAGGTACATTAACAATTACCCAATCAAGTTCTGCCAGAAATCTTGTGAACCATGTCACACCTCTCTTTATCACCCTGCACTGGCTCCCAATTGCAGCTCGCATCAAATTCAAGACACTGATGCTTGCATATAGAACAGCCACAGGCTCGGCGTCTGCCTACCTCCACTCACTGCTACCAATCTACACTCCCTCCAGAACTCTGAGATCCACCAGTGAGCGACGCCTCATTGTACCATCACAAAGAGGCACAAAATCACTTTCCAGAACATTCTCTTACACTGTTCCTGGCAGGTGGAATGATCTTCCCACCACTATCCGGAATGCCAACTCCCTAACAACTTTCAAGCGACTGCTGAAAACTCTTTCGACACTATTTGACTTAAAAAAAAAAAAAAAAAAAATCCTTTATTCTACTCTTTTCCCTTTCTAGCCTGTACTTATCTGAACAATGCCTGTTTTATGGTATTATGAGCACTTCCTAAGTCGTTTTGCCTCTTTAGGACAAATCGCTTGATGTATTCCCCACCTGTAAGTCGCTTTGGATAAAAACGTCTGCAAATTAATAAATGTAAATGTAAATGTAAAATGTTATAGGTTTAAATAGGGCTGGGTGATAATTCGATAACTATATATAACGATAAAACGGTATATGAATAGTTCAATAAATGTTCGATATAATTTTTATGTGCCAAAAGCGGAACGAAACAGCGCGACTCATTTGAATCATGCCACACAGACCATTTATCCGCTCGGACCAAAGATCAAACTGCCGCGCTGCGCGAGCTCTCTAGAGAAGATGCATTTATTATCTCAATGTGGCTCGGATGCGCCTGGAAAAAACCGACCTTCCATTATGAGCGCAGCTGCTGCGCACCTACATTTGAAATAACGAACTTGAGCACGCAAAAGAGGCAATATGTGAACGGCTCCATCATGTGAGCACTAAACAGCACTGTAAGATCCAGTGTGAAACACTTGAATTCAGCGATGAACACAAATGACTCTGTGATTCAAACTAGTTTAGAGCTGTGTACAACAAGACAGTCAGAAGGCTTTTCAATCTACACATTGCCATCATTTACCATGGATTTACTGTAGTAACACTCACTGCATCATGGCATTGTGGCAGAAATGTGGGATATTCACACTGAATTTTATTACACAAGTAATGGTATATAATTATAGTATGTATGTATTTGTAAGCTAGCATGTGTGCATTTATACAGAATGTTTTTAGACTACCGTTTTTCATCTAAAAAGGCTACCTATAAAACCATGTAGTTAAATTTTTACCATGGTATTGAGGGATCATTATGTGTGGCTTTAACTGTGTTTATCATGATTTAAAATGTATGCTTGGTACTATGGGAGACCAATGCTTAAAAAAAAAAAAAAAACGGGTCAGAATACATTTAACCATATAAAACTGAGGTTGCTATGATTTTTAAAGATATTACTGATTAATAATAAACAAAAAATTACATCTGTATCCTCAAGCTACTATCAAATGTGCAATTCTAAGAGACAAAAAAATTATATTACCTTTATTATTATTATTATTATTATTATTATTATTATTATTATCAGACAACCCAAACCTGTTTCTTGATTTGAAACAATATAACTCAGATATTTATTTAGTTAAGGAAAATTAATGGTCTGGTTTCTACAACTTTCACTTTGAAGCAAAATCTGACTTTAAACTTGAAAAAAAATAAAGATTTGACGTTTATCGTGATAATTATCGATATCGACTGATATGAAAAAAAAAAATATCGTGATTTTTTTTTTTTTTGCCCATATTGCCCAGCCCTAAGTTTAAATAGTATTGCTGGGCTATTAAAGTAACCTAAGAATAAACATTAGGGAATTTTTATGGTTGACCATATTTCCTTTCCTTAACTTAAAACTAATCATTACGGAACGTTCTCTATAAGTTTATTTAGCTTTTTTTGGTATTTTAAAATAACCTAAAACTAACCATTAGGAAGTGTTCTCCATAAGTTATTTTTAGGTTATTTAATAATAACCACCATGCAACATACTGGGAACGTTATTTTATGGTTACTAACGTTAGGGGAATTTTCTGTGTTTGCTGGGGTACGGTATGTCAGTATCATCGTCTTTACATTCATTACAATTATCATCCCTCAAAACTTTACTGGTATACTGATTTACTAGTCCTGACTCGTAGCTTAAAGATAATTAATGGAATTATGTTTGTTCATTTTACAAGGTAAGTTATTATGAAGGCATGTTAGTGCTAGCCCTCCTGGAACACATAGAGATTGCCTTGCAGTGCCTGCAGTTCGAAGAAAAAAAAATTATGGAAGGTTATTAGAAAAGCAGGGGCGATTCTTCTTACTCCACATAATATGACTTGACACTGATCAAACTACTCAAGAACCGTGACAGCTAGCATAACACTGTGGCTGAATGTGACAGAAAAAATCCCTCCCTTTAATAGTTTTGTGGTGCGTCGTTCTATTGCCCTAATGAAGAAACCACTCCTGGTTGTAAACATTGTGGTGTACAAAAATATTGATTTTGTTGTTGTTGTTG
This sequence comes from Labeo rohita, assembly GCF_022985175.1. Lineage (NCBI taxonomy): Eukaryota > Metazoa > Chordata > Actinopteri > Cypriniformes > Cyprinidae > Labeo > Labeo rohita. The sequence continues at coordinate 26,302,297 of NC_066887.1, forward strand.
TTGTTGTTGTTGTATTCTTTGGCTAAAGTTAATTTAAGTCTTTGGCAGCAATGTTTGAAACTTGTTAGACAGGTTATCATGTATCTGCTTTTTCCACAACGTCCTTGCCCTGCTTATCCAAGTGTTTGATTCTTACAGAGTGGCTTATGAATAAATATCAATAAACCATGTTACATCTTGAAAATCAAGAGTCTTTCAAAAACATAAAGAAAATCAAGAATACAGAAAGATATTTAATCAAGAATAAAATATCTAGTCTCGGCTCACGATATAAAAGCCTAAACCAATCTAAAACAACCAAGGAATAGGAGATTTTAACTATACTGTTATATAGCCAACATGAGTGCCTTGATTGTTTTGCTTTATACAAACTCAAACTATATTTGATTAATTTAAATAGCAGTGTGTATTTTTGTAGATTGTTTTGATAAAATAACCTTAAATAAGATAAAATAAGTTTTAGGATAAGAGCTAACTTCAAGCACTACAATCATTTGATGGAAAAGTTACCTTATATCTCTCAGGATACTGTCTGTGGAACAGCACAATGCTGTCGATTCAGCTGTCAGGTTAAGCAAAGTAAGATTTCTGATGTTACATCTCATTCACCTGTGGGTGTGGACTACTCGCTTTGTTAAAATGCAGCATGTAATCTGGTAATGTGCTTCTCCCTTCTTTGTGCCATGCTCGGATTGGTTCTTTCTTTGATTGCTCACAGGTGGATACCAACTAGGGATGGGCGATACCTCCTATTTTATTTTCAATCCGATACCGATATTTTCAAGCCAAGTATCGGCGATATCAATACTGATACCGATACCTCGAAACTAAACTGATCTTTTAAATTATTTAAAGAATAAAATGAGTAATTATACTTACTTAACATTATATTTGAAAGTCATGTGTTTTAAACATTTCATAAGCTTTTTTTTTTTTTTAATAACACTGTCAGAAATAAAATGTTGTATTTTAGATTTTACTGGGCAGTAACCTCAAAGGTGCACCTTTCTTTACCCCTAAAAGCCAGGGAGCATGCTAGTACCATACAAGTACACACACATTAAGGGTAGATAAGGTACAAAGGTTACATTAGTACTAAAATGCATATTAATAATAATAATGATAATAATAATTAGTAGTAGTAGTAGTATTAGTATTATTAATTTTTATTACCATGGTTTTTGCTACAAATATTATGGTTGAAATAATGTTCCTGTAGTGTTAACCATGGTAAAAGGATGCAAGCCAAAAGAGAGTGTTAACCATGGTAAATTTGTTGTTACTGCAGTTTTACTCCAAATACTGTGGTTACTGTCGCAAACTGTGTTCTTTTTTTTTGTGTGTGTGAGTGTGTGTAAAAAGCTGCCAGGCTGTTGTACCCCTAAAGGCCTAACTTTAGCACAAATTGTTTCTTACAGACAGCAATTACAGAATATAACAACCAATTTTTTACTTTTAACTTTTAACAACCAGTTTAAATAAATTTACTTACACAAACTAGCCTAATTAAAATAAATATTTCACGTACACTATACTGTTCAAAAGTTTGAGGTCAGTACGATTTTGTAATGTATCTTTAACCATGCTAACAAACGCTGCACTTATTTGAACAAAAAAACAGTAAAAACAGCAAGATTGGGAAAATGAACAATTAAAATAACTATTTTTTATTGTAATATATTTTGAAAAATGTAATTTAAAAAGCATTTGTGATCAAAGCTGAATTATTTTAACATCATTACTCCAGTCTTGAGTGTCACATGATCTTTCAGAAATCATTCTAATATACTTTGCTTCTCAAGAAACATTTTTTTTAAATAATGCTTTATTATTTCAATGCCATGAGAAGAAAAGAAAGAAACATCATTTCTGATTATTATCAATGTTGAATGAAGCGTCAGCAGTGAACGCTATCTGTGATCGATTGGTTCTGTCTTTCAGTGATGAGCAGAAATAGTTCTGTCCTACACAATATTTCGGTAATAGTCTATTTTTCATCTTAGAGGCTTATTTTATGAACCAAACTTCTTGTAAAATAAATAAAATTAATGGTTAAAAATGCACTTTAGAATCGATATTTTTATGTGAGGATCGATCCGCCCATCCCTAATACCAACTTGTAAAAAGCATTCACGCCCTCGTAGAACCTCACACTCATTAGGCGTTATGTTTAGGCATTGATAGTTCAGTGTGATAGTTCAAGGGTGTGAACAGCTCCAAGTAGAATGTCACGTGTTGTTATCACGAAATCACAGTAATTACGGCATGGCGTGAATGCAGCATAAGACCTCATGTTTGTCTTGTTAATTTGGGTCTTATGTTGGTGTCTTCCTGCTGTTGGTGAATCCAGTGTCAAGTCAAGTCTTATGTTTTGTCAAACCAAGTCTTAGTTTATTTTGTGTGATTCATGTCAGTTATTAAACTGCATGTGACTCTGAGAAAGAATGTGAACTCCAACTGAAATAACTAAGAATGAGCGTTTTTAGCTTTAATATATTAGTAAACAATGATTTACAGAAAGGTAAGATTAGGTTTTGATGCACTAGAGTCACTGGCAGTTGTTAGTTTTGTTGTGTATATGTGCGCCTCCATTTATGTATGTATGTATTTATTTATTTAGTTGAATGTGTAAAATTAAGGATGTTCAAATACAACATGATCGCTAGATATCAAGTATCAACTATCTTTTGAGGGTATAAAAACCTCTTTTTGAGGGATATTATGAATAGTATCATAATATTATGATATTATATCAGTTTTTTTTGTGCTGCAACATTTTTTCTTGAAGCTTCCATATGTTCTAAATATGCCTGTCAAGACTGTTGGTAATTGTGTAAAATCGTGGTAAAATGCATGATAGTTATTATTTTTTTCTCAGGATAAATAAATAAATAAATAAATAAATAAACTATGGAAGCCCATTTCCGCCACTGAATGAAAAAATAATAATAATAAAAAAGGTAATTGTGACTATATATCTCACTATTAGAGTTTATATCTCACAATTCTGACTTAATAACTCGCAATTGCCAGTTTATATCACACAATTCACACAATAGCACACAATATATCACTTCATTTCTTAGAACTGCGAGTTCATATCAGGCAATTCTGAGAAAAAAAGTCAGAATTGCAAGTTCGTATCACAATTCTGAGAAAAAACGTCAGAATTGTGAGATAAGTCACAATAACCTTTTTTTTTATTATTATTCAGTGGGGGAAACAGGCTTACATAATAAACAGGACACATTTTAATGAATGGAAAAACTGTCCTTTTTGACAGTGTTTTTTTTGGACACACATAAAACAAGTTTTATCACAATAAACACTTATTATTTTGCACCACACAGATGTCTTGATAACCTAGTCTAACTGAAGGCAAAACTATAAAATTAATTTATATTTGAGGGCAGAATGAGCAACTTTACAAAATCGGACAGCTGAATACCAGGGTTATATGTGATATAGTATAGTAGTGTGATTGGGAAAAGTATAATTGTGTACTAGAGAATAGAGAATAGATATGATCTGTATTTGAAAATAAACAATAATTTACAAACTATTTCTTTTGCTCTTTCAAAGGTCAAATCTTTTGAAAATTGTATTTATTTATTTTAATTTATTTATTTTTTTTGGAACAAAATGCAAGTCTGTTACTTACTGTTTTTTCTGTTCTTTGATTTGTTTTTGCCCCTCTTTTGCCTTCTCAAAAGTGACTGCAATAAGATAAATATTTTATCATATTATTTATGAACATTTATTAGACAATACAAAATGCTATAATAAAGCAGTTATTTTCAAATAGTGGCATTACCATTTTCCCAGTGAAGGTTAATATTTAATTTCTCCCATGGTTTCCCTCCTGTTTCAGGTTTAATTCTGTTCTGAACAGCTTCCGTGCACTTCTCTGTGGATCTGAATGGAGGCCAGTAACATTGTTTCTTGTCTGGGCTCAACCAGTTTGATGCTACCACCATCACCTCGTCTGACTCTTGCAAGGTAACAACTGCATACATGGTCTGCCTTGGAAAAGAGAAAAGAGAGAGAGAGAAAAAAAAAAAGGAAACAAAAAACCAGACAGCATTTAGCTCTGATTAAAATATAAATATACTTAATTTTATAGTAAATTGTAAAGCTGACCAACCCAATCCTATGAAGTCTGGAAAAAAAAATTTAATTTGTCAGAAAGTAAATTAAAGATGATCTGACTGGTCAACTTTTTAAATTACCTAATTTACCTGTAATTTTCACAAGGCTCATCTTAATCAAACACAGTCAATTCAGGTAAATTTTGACAATTACTCAATAGTGTTTATACCTGCAAACTTATCACCTTTCTGTGAAATTCTGTCAGTATTCTGACACTGACCATTCACATGACTCATGCAAATCCAAAGGGTTGTTTTTTGTGTTGTTTTAATGAATGTATCTCTGAGGGGACTATCTTTAGAAAAGTTTTGATGGCATTACAGGGGTAACCAGGAAAAAGCTCTATTTCTGCTGTTCCATAAGTGCATCTTCTGTAAGATAGTGAATTTGCAATTCCATTAGTCCTGTCTGCGATTTTGTGCACACTAATAGCGTGGCGGTTCTAGGGTAGGGGTTTACTAATTTACTAATTAATTTCTTCCTTATTTTGCTTCTGTATTGCTCAGCCCCTTAATTGCTGCTTGCAGTTAAATTTGTGAAATTAGTAAGGCTAAGTAAAAGACTAGTAAAATCTTAAGCCAAAAAATAACATATGTTTGTAAATATTTGGGAAACATGTTATGTTTACATAGCTGTTTCTCTGAAAAATAATGCTATCACCAGTAATTCTACTCTGAAATGTGCGTTTCGTGCAGATTCCGGGATGCAATTGCAGTACCCATTTAAACCACTAGCTGGCAATATTACATACTGCACAATGCTCTATGAGCAGAGGAACATTAAAACACAGTAAATTAACTCAGCAAATTACAGTGCAAGGCTCATTGCGTGTCCTCAATCTGTCCACAAACCCTTGTGTGCGTCGAGTCTGAGTAGGAGGAAGTGAGAGAAACTTCTCTCTGCAATATTTTGAATTTGGACTGCAGTACCTGTTTCAACCGCTAGCTGTCAATCTTACATACATACTTACATCTTTCAGTTAAAAACTACAAAAACAAATTATTTGTGTTACGAAAACTGGCCAAGGGTATACACTATAAAACACCTTTCTCTCTGTGGTCAACCTTGTTCCATAATAAAACAATTAGAGCACAAAGAGAAGAACAAATCAGCAGATGTGATCTGATTCATCTTCATTATCCTCACCTTCCATCACCCTCCACTGTAATATCTTATTCCTTATGTATTACAAAATCATGCTCTTCATACGCTCTACTAGATCAACTGGCTTCTGATTCTTCCCATACATTATTCATAAATGTTTCTGCATCCATTTTATCCCAATCTTCATCATTAAACTCATTTCCTATACACTTTAATTGTTTACCATTGATATTTTCACTGGATTTCACTGGCTTTCTTCACCAAGTGATGAACCCATCTCCTCTGTCCAAGGATGCTTTTTATGATTTAATAGTTGAGAGAGTGATTGTATGTGGAGATCCTTCTGAAAAAGGATTGTGTAAGCATTGCTGATCTCGAAAGTACACAGGATGATGGTTGCGCAGCCCATAGTCTCTGATTTTACACCGTCTGACACGCCACATACATTCATCTGGAACAAAGAAATAATCCAACCTGGATGCAGTTTGACTGTTGAATGTATAATTCTGATTTTCAGGGTTCTTTCTTCTCCAGACATCAACCAGCTGAAGAGATTTCATGAACTTTTTTTACACAACAGCGTAGCTTTCTGTGGATTGTGGTATCTGTCACCCCTTTTGAATTGTCTTTGTCTATAAATGGATTGAGAACCATGTTGAAATCTCCACCGATCATCAGCGGTCATTGACTGCAGGTACACTGAAAGTTTTTTTTAAGTGTTTTAGTGTCTGTCTGATGTTTATAAACACTGACCAAAGTGTACAGCTGACCATCCAGTTTACATTTTAACACAACATAAGCTCCACAATGATCTTTTTTATCACTTATATATTCAAAATCTGATCTTTTCCTCAATAATATGGCTGTTCCCTTGCTGGAGGAGGTGTACTTTGTAAAGAAAATATGCCACTCATCCCTATAGCCTTTTATATTTTCAACTCCAATTCCAATGTGCATCTCTTGAAAAAAACTACATCTGCATTTTGTAGTTTTTGAAATTTCTGATTTCTTTTTCTGTTAAGTCTGTTAGTTCCCTGTCTGTTAGTTGCCTGTTAGTAAGTTCCCTGTCAAAACAAAGGGTAATGGAAGGAAGGGAATGTTTATTTTGCATTTTGAGAGAACTGCTCAGACCTTCATGGTATTGTGACAGCAATAAATCAGTTTCATACTTGGCAGACATTTGTGATTTAAATTATATTCAAGTTGTCCTAAAACCAGTCAAACCAATGCCTCCAGTTTCACTCTATGCACTTTTCCCTCTTATGAGTTCTAAAAAATTTACTTTCCAAAAATATTACTATACTATTATTATTTTTGTTGTTGGTTATCGTATGGGTTTAGCATTGACACTTGTTAACAGGTTATCACGTGTCTGTTTCTACTACAACTGCCACACCCTGCTTTACCAGGTGTTAGTCTCATGAAACCATGAGCAACATATATGACGCATGCATAATAATAAAACAATGTTACCTCTTGAAAATCAGATATCTTTGAAATATATAAAGAAAATTTTAGATAAGATATGACTTCCATTATTTGTCTGATTCAGTTAATAAAGAGTTCCACTTTTTCCATTGTTCCACAAATCACACATATTCTCCTTTTGAAATGTACATTATAGTCTTTAAAAAAGTTATCACCAAAACTGATAAACCAAAATAAGAATTTTAATTAAAACCCATCAGATTTGTTTTTAAATGTATAGCCTTTTTAATTAATACTTTTGAATATTATACCCCATGTGAGTGCATTGAATGTCTTGCTTGTATATAAATCAAGTTGATGATAAAGAACAGTACAGAGGGATAAAAGCTAATTAGTAGTAATTTGTATGTCTGTAGATTGTTTTTAAAAACGTAAGCTAAAAGAGAACAGAATATATTTTTGACATAAGTTTTGGAATTTTAATTATCTTTGAGCATCTTAAAAATTTGAAGGAAAAGTTACCTTTTATCTCTCAGGTTAATATCTGTAGGACAGGACACTGCCGTCGATTCAACTCTCACGTTGAGCAGAGTAAGTAACTGACGCTAGATCTCATTCAGCTGTGGGTGTGGACTTCTCAGAAAGTGAAAGATAAACGAGAAAACAGAAACTGTCTCCTTAGCACATGTTATTTGGTTTTATACTAAATAAAATCAGTATCAAACATATGTATAGTGTGTATTTATAATTTTAGCAGTAGTCATTTTGTTGACTGTAGGGTGCAAGGGCTAATAAGAAAACACAAGAGTGTGTATGTTGTTGTTTTTTTACAGCTTGGCAGTTGCCCTTTCGCAAAGTTGTTATTTAAAACCAATGAAAATGAAGCATAGTCATTTTCGAATATAATCAAAGCTGTGATGATATTTAACTACTACTGAATATTAATGTCTGATTACTAAAGATAATTCTGTAAAAAATGAGTATGATTTTAACAGTAAAAGACTGTAAAAATGCTACAGTAAAAACCTTATACCTGGTTAACAGTAAGTTTCTGTACTATATACGGTAACTGTGATTACATTTAATGTAATTTTACAGTGAAGTAAAAAAAAAGTCATTGCCAGTAACATTTTAACATTTCCCTGCATAACAATTCACATTAGATGTTATTTCAGTGAAATAACTAGGTTTCTATGTTTTTTTTTTCTTATCATTATTTCAATATTGTGTGTTTAGTATTTCAGTGTATGTATAAACATTAGCCTTTACATGTGAACATTTAGTGTCACAAGTATGGACTTTGTTTTCTGTGTGTTTCATTCGTTTTCCTAATGTTCTCCTTCCTTAGTCTGGTTCATTAACCTAGTTTCTGTTCTCCCTTGTTTGTCAGTTCACCTGTATTTAGTTAATTAAGTCATTAGTCCCTCATTTACGTTTGTATAAAGTCTTCCTGTTCTGTTCATTCAGTGGCCGGTGAGTTTACTTTTAATATTACGTTACAATTAAATAGCCCTGCAAAAATTTCATAGTGCATCACCGCATGACACGCTGTGAGGATAAAAAAAATATTAGGCTACCTCATTGAAAAAACAAACAAACAAACAAACAAAAGCTGGTTTATTTATTTATACAATGAATTATAGCGCCACTCACTTTTTTTTTTTTTTTCAGAAAATGTACATATCTAATACTATTATTATAATACTATCAGTATTGTATTTGATTATTTATAAGTGATATAGAATTGTTGACAAGGGCTGGAAGTGTGAAATGCTTTATGCTCAGGAGTGCATTATTATTATGCAGTTTTTCTTTTACTGGTCAAATGCACCAAAAAATAGATTTAACTCACACTGAAAATTATAAATTAAATCACAACCACTGGACAGCGAAATGCTCATTGGGTCAGCAGGATCAGAAAAAAACAGGCCTAGAAGAAAAGACACATCAAAGGATTTTTTTAAAATAGGCTCATTTTCCAACCCCCCTAGAGTTAAAACGTTGAGTTTTACCATTTTCAAATCCATTTAGCCGATCTCCGGGTCTGGTGGTAGCCCTTTTAGCATAGCTTAGCGTAGATCATTGAACCCGATTAGACCGTTAGCATCTCGCTCAAAAATGACCAAAGAGTTTCTATATTTTTCCAATTTAAAACTCTTCTGTAGTTACATTGTGTACAAAGACAGATGAAAAATGAAAAGTTGAGAGTTTTTAGGTCAATATGGCTAGGAACTATACTCTCATTTCGGCGTAATAATCAAGGAACTTTGCTGCTGCAATGATATTACGCAGCCGTCAACTCTGCCGGCTGCAACTCCGCATCTACACAAACTTAGTGCCGGTTACTTTCAGGTGCTGCATAATATCATTGTGCCTGCTGCACCATGGTGCGGCAACAAAGTTCCTTGATTATTATGCCGAAATGAGAGTATAGTGATCATATGTAGTGTGATAATCATCTTTGACAGTTTGTCAGGTTCTGCCCATTTGTTTGTGTAGTGTTTGAATCTTTTTGTGTGCTTGCACTCTTACATAGGGCCTAGAGGTGAATCTCAAAAGAGAGTGCCTGCTGAAGTGCCTTAGAGAAGATGTAGACTTTTGTTTTGAGAGGTGATGTAATGTTTTGAGATTGTCAGTATAACATTCATAACCACTGAGATGAACAAGAGCCAGCAAAAACTTGCTTAGCTAAATAAACTCCAACTTGCTGTTTTAAGAAAATTTAATTCCTTGTGCAGTTTGTGCATTTGTACATCAGTTGAAGATTCCCCTGAGAACTGTAATGTCACCCAATAGTCACATTTTTGTCATCTACTAGAATTTCACTATTGTAAGACTTCATCTGTCTAAAAAAGGCAAAAGCAAGATAAATGGTTTGTGCGGTTTTTATGGTTTATTTTGAATGAAATTTATGTAACAAGGACCCTTTTTGGATCAGGCCAATAAAGCCACTGCTATAATACACCTGAAAACATGACAGTGCATGCAGTGATACCACAGTTAAACACAATCTTCAGTATTTCATCAGCTAAAAGTTGATGGATCTTATCTTGTATTACCACAATATAAAACCCATAGCCTAACCCTAATCATAAACAATTACACTAATTAAAAATTAGGAGTATTATAAGCATTTTATAGCAAGAGCCAATATTTGAAGTACACAGTGGCAAGCTAGATTATTACACATATTGTTTTTACAAAATTAATGTCTAATGTTTAAGCAGTTAAGCTTACATGATCTATAAATATATGTTTCAAAACTCAGTCATCAAGAAAAGACATTCCAAACTCTGACTGGAAGGAACTGTCCAGCAGTGTGGGAGGAGTCATACCTGAAGGGGGAAGGATATGTTTATACAAAGTATACAATGATTATTAAACAGATGAACGCAGGTTTCTTAACACAAAAGTATGCTTTGACTAAACCATCATGGAGAAGATCAGCCTATAGAAAATGAGACAATATTACACAATATTTATCACTCACCTCCACAATCTCTTGGTCTTTTCCGACCGATTCGATCACCTATAGACCACAAATAATTTTTCATTTCAGTTTCACAGTCTGCCCTCATTACACTTTGTTTTGATGCAGCATCTGAAAGAGGAAATTCAATAAAGAATTAATTGTAAATTTGTTGGATGTAGTGCTTTATACTCAAAGCTGATCTTGTACACTCTGACGGTGTATGAAACTTGTAGACTAAATTCACCAAGTTACTGAATTTACAAATGCATACAAAATATGAGTAAATACAAACTTCCTATGTGTATGTGAGAAGTGTTCATGCAGTAGTGATTTTACCTCTGATCACATCTGCTAAAATAAGCTTAGAGAAAGGCTTTTTCTCTCCTCTTCCCTGCCAGTTAAACTGTATAGCCAGATCGTCTGACAGAACTTATGCTGCATAATGTTCTTAATCACGTCCTTTTGCCCAAAACCTCCAAGCCTTGACAGATGTTGCACCTGTAGAAACAGTATAATATAATACAATTTAAAAGTACAAATATAATGACTCTGCATTAATACTAGAACACAATTTTTATTGTCCATTTATTTCATTTATTTATTAAGTAGCCATGTAATAAGGCGGATAATGTACAGTCATTATTGCAAAATAAACCCGTTGTTACAGATGAACGTTTATTTAGCTGTAATTGGTGGTTGACTGTACGTTATCCCTTTCTTTAAATGCTGTGTCAACTCACGTATTTTTGGTGTGTTTTTACATTGTTGAGCTCTCTTTCAGTTCTGGCCACATCTTCAAGAGTTCTAAGAGGCAGATTTAGGTTTGTTTTAATGTCTTTCGAAGGAATGCTGGTACTGCTGGGGGCCTCAGAAACTGTGTTGTCTTTGAGTAGTTTCTTTAACATAGCAGAGTTTTCCTGAACTGTGCTCTTGATGTCTCTTAACATTTGGAAAAGCTCGTCCTTGTCTGTTGTGTAAAATGAGTTGTGCAGTAATTACAAAAAAAGAAGAAAAGAAACTTCTCAAACTGATATGACAAAAGAAGTTGACTCACCATCAGCTGACATTCTGGATGTAAATGCAGTTGGTGCAGGAGAAACTAGATGTTTTGATATTTCTTGAGTGCTTTCAAGTCTTTGTCTTTTTATTCCAGGAAGTCCAGTGGCTAATAGATATGACCTTTATTTTAAAATAAACAATGGTTTCACAAAACAGTACAAAAAGATCTTTTGAACAAATGCAGTTTTTTGGAACAAAATGCAAGCGTCTTTTACTTACCGTTCTTTCTGTTCTTGAATTTCTTTTTGCCCCTCTTTTGCCTTATTGAAAGTGACTGCAGTAAGATTAATATTTTATTATGTTACTTGATAAATTAATAGACAGTACAAATCCCAAATTAAATAGTTATTTGACCATTACCGTAGTCTCTGTGAAAACTAATATTTAATTTCTCCCATGGTTTCCCTGCTGTTTCAGGCTTAAGTATTTTCTGAACAGCTTCCATGCACTTCTCTGTCGATTTGAATGGAGGCCAGTAACATTGTTTCTTGTCTAGACTCAACCAATCTAATGGTACCACCATCACCTCATCTGAGTCCTGCAGAGTAACAACTGCATACATGGTCAGCCTAGTAGAGGGGGAAAAGAAGAAAAATACAAGACATTGATTTCTTATAAAATGTCTAATCTTCATCTAAAAAGGCACATTATTAAAGGTTTGCCCCTGGCTTTATTTGACATCACAGTTCAGTTTGTTTAGATAATGTGAACGTTGTTTTCAGCTGCTAATAATAATAAATGTTACTTGAATTTTTAAAATTTATTTAAAGACAAAAACAATGTTATTGTTTCATAACGTTAAAAAGCAAACAAACAAACATGGCTTTCCCAAATAATGATAAATGGGTATAATTATCCATTTTATTCTTAAAATATTTTAAAAGATCTGTGTAGTTAGGCATCAGTATTGGTAGCAATATTAATAATTCTGGCTTTGAAATTATTGCTAGCAGATGAAAAGTAAAATAAGTGGTATCGTGCATTACTAGCAGAAACTGACTTCTTTTGAACTTTTGCATACGTGAGTAATAGATGTGTGCCATTCTGCATTGGTATGCAAACAAAACAGAATTTTCAAAAAAGTACAGACATGAGGCGAGCAATGTTATCCATCAGTTTCACCATCTTCTCCTGCATAGACATTACTTCGCAATGGTCTAAACAAATGGTCTAAACCAAAAAAAAAAAAAAAATCAGCAGGTCAGAGCAAAACAAGTACTGTAATATGACTTGTGATTAAAATCAACTTCAGAAGGTGATGATTTGATTTAATACTTTAAAGCACTGCATGTTTTAAAGTAAACTCATGGCACTGTTGCACATTGTACTGAGTCACGATTTCAAAACAATTTGCAGTCACACTCAGTTGCTTATGATCTGTTGATAAATTGTGACAATGATTACTGTATGGTGTTTATATTATACTAGCAAACTTGTCACCTTTGGTTAAATATAAAGTTCTGTCTGACAACTCTCGGAGGGATCGGCATGGTAATGTACATGACAGCGTTAATGTAGTTAGTCTTGGCGGAATAGATCTGCATCTGCATCATATATATGAAATAACTCGTAGCAGATCTATACAGGTGGAGCTGGGGAAGGTGGAGGGTTTTGGAAACAAGCTGCAAACTGCTACAGCAAGCACTAGTCATATATTTGAATGTTCAGGAGTGAGCTCATTGGCTACTGATTAAGGAGAGAACCAATCAGCTGTGCCATGTGATGATGATGTCATTATGTAAGACGGAGATAGACTTATCGGACTGTGCCATCAGAACTTTGCATTTCTGACATCGAGATAGACCATTTATGCGATTCCCACAAATCTGAGGAGGTTATTTATTTGTGTTTATTTGAATATATCTCTGAAGGGAATTGACTGTATTCAAGAAAGTATGGGTGGTATTACAGGGGTAACTGGTAAAACAGCTCTATTTCTGCTGTTTTAGAGTAAATTCACATTTTCATTAAGCATGTCTGCCATTTTTGTTTACACCAATGGCAAGATTAATCCTTATTTTACACACCACACAGCAGTGATAAATGTTAATTAGTGGATCAAAAAATAGCTAATGTGCATCCTAAAAAATCCAATACCTTGATCCATACCTGCATCCCAAAAGCTTAAAAATGGTTGTTGAGTAGTTGTTACTGCACAAATACATAAACAGTGTTTCCCGATAGTGCTGATAGTGAGTACCACACACTTAGTTAACTCTGCACAATACAGCCATTTTAAACCAAAGCACAGACTTGCGTTACAATTATGCACATTAGGCACTGGAACATCTTGGACAAAGTTTAGAGACTGATGATTAAATCAGTTCCTAATTCTAATTACCTCAATGGCACAGATTATGGCACAAGTAAAATGTCTAAACTGAATGCAAGATGTATATATTATTAACAAATTAGCAAAAGTAATCCGAGTCATCTACATGATCCTCACCTTTCATCACCCTCCACTGAAATGTCTTGTTCGTGCATTATAGACACAAAATTATGCTCTTCACACACACTTCTCTCGTTATTGCCTTTGTTTGTTTTAGACCAACTTGCTTCTGATTCTTCCTCTGTGTTATCCATTAGTCTTTCTGCCTCCCTTTCATACCAATCTCCAGCCTTAGATTCATTTTCCACATACTTTAATTGTTCACTATCAACATTTCCTCTAAATAATTCTTTAATGTAAAACACTTCATTAGCTCTTTTCCTCACAGCAGCAGTTATTTTCTCAAGGTCCTCAGGTTGGACGCAAAGTATCACACTTTCTTTGAAAACCAGAATATCATGCTGTTTTAAATACCCAGCTAGTGCAAAGGCAAAGCATTTCAGGGCCAGCGTAATGAGAACTGGGGTCAGTGGGCAGCCTTGATCCAGCAGTTTGTCTCTCTCAACAGAAACATCTGCAGATTCACTGTCTACGTTTGGTGCATCTCTGAGGAGGTTTTTCATAATGAGGAAATCCTGATACAGATTTGGGTTTGACTGTTTTTGCTTTTCTATCTTATCCTTAATATAAGACAACCTCATCTCAGTGCAGAATGTTTTGGGCGTGATTATGACAGTAGCTGATTTTTTTGGTACACGACACTTTGACTCCAAATCCAAGTAATCATCCAGACGTTTTGCCAGAATAGTTGCAATGATGAGGTAGTCAACGTTAAAGAAGTGTTGACTATCATCTTGTGGACTTTTAACGGTTTCATTAAAGTGTTTCTTAGAGCAGTTAAATACACCACTGTGGATTCTGTCATAGAGCATCTTTATGTACGGAATTAGATCCTGGATTTTGTCTTTATAGAAGGAAACTGGGATGCCATCTGGTCTCGGTGTGTCTGACACTTGAAGAGAATTTACAGCTGACAAAATGTCAACCTCACTAACTGCATGTGAGCTTTCTTCACTCACTGATGAACTAGTCTCATCTGCCAAAAGATCCTTTTTTAGATTCAGCCACTGAATGACTGACCATATCTGTGGATCATTCTGAAAAGCTATCGTGGCAGCTTTGTTGATCTCCAAGTACACAGGACGATGGTCGCGCATCTCTGAGTCTTTGATTACACAACTTCTGACATGCCACATACATTCATCTGGAACAAAGAAATAATCCAACCTGGATGCAACTTGACTGTGGAACGTATAATTTTGCTTTATGGGGTTCTTTCTTCTCCAGATGTCAACCAGTTGAAGAGATTTCATAAACTTTTTCAGACAACAGCGCAGCTTCCTGTGGGTTGTGCTGTCCGTCATATCTTTTAAATTAATTTGATTATCTTTGTCTGTAAATGGATTGAGAACTGTGTTGAAATCTCCACCGATCACCAGCAGCCCTGTGGTCATTGACTGCAGGTACCTTGAAAGTTTATCAAGAGTTTTTGTGTCTTTTTCATGGTTATAAACACTGACCAGAGTGTACAGCTGACCATCCAGTTTACATTTCAGCAAAACATATGTTCCACAGTTATCTCTTTCATCACTTATATATTCAAAATGCAGTGTTTTCCTCACTAGTATGGCTGTTCCCTTTCGGGACGTATAGTTTGTGTAAGAAACATGCCACTCGTTTTTTAGACCTTCTATAATATGTTCATCTCCAACTCCAATGTGTGTCTCTTGTAAGAAAACAATGTGTGCATGTTGTAGTTCTTGAAATTTTTTTATCTCTGTTTCGTTTAAGTCCATTAATATTCCAGGTGATGAACTTTATGGTCTGTGTAGCCATTGACAGATCTGCTCTCACAGACCAAAGATCATCAGCTTAGTAAGTTCCCTGTCAAAACAAAGAGTGATGGAGAGGATCTTTTTGGTTTACATTTTGAAAGAATTAATGAAGTTTTAAACATTCTGGTGTCCAAAAAATATTGCTTTCCTGTTGTTATTCTTTGTCCAAAGTTAATTTTGTCTTGAGTGTTAAGTTTGGTAGCAGTGTTGTCTTACACATGTAAGAAAGGTTATCATTTAGCTCTTTCTTCCACAGCTGCCAAATCCGGCTTAACCTGTTGTTAGAACTCAGCCTTGTTTTATTAACCTCTTAATATCCACAGTCGGGCCAGACAGTACATGTTCTATTCAGTGCTGGTATGTGGTGACGTCACTACATGCATTTTGTCAGCATATTTGGCTAGACAAATTTATTTGAATTGGTTTAGAATTCTGGACCAAAAAACTAAAGATAATACAACTTTAACCATTCCTTACCCTTTTTAGAACTGTTCTTCAGATAAACTTTTCTTCAAGAAAAACTACTCTAGGAATTCCAGAGATTTTAAATATATGCTGTTTCTTTAGAGGAAAATCCTGATTAGTTATTTGATTAGTTACACATTTTTCATTGTCCACTAATCACAGATCAAATACTTGTTCAATAAACTAGACAATTATACTATCATGTATGTCTTTGGATGGTTTTTAAAAAGCAAGCCAAAAACAAAACAAAGCCAATTACGCTTAAAATTCCAGTTAAATTTAAGCAGCATAATTTAAAAGGAAAGTTACCTTATATTTCGAAGATAATTTCTGTAAGGACAGGAGATGGTAGTCGATTCAGCTGTCTTGTTTGAGTGTAAGATTTCCTATTTGACCTGTGGGTGTGGACTTTTTGGTGTGTGATGAAGTAAAAGGTGAAACAGAAATGTTATTCTTTGTGAATTTTACTGAAATTAAGTCAATTTCTACAGAATAAACATAAAAATCTGTAGAATACACAGATTTTTACAGTGGGTATTGATTTGCTTGACTTTGCTTTATTCATAATGGTCCATATAACAATGAAGCTTCTAAAGCTTTTAGCCTTTTAGACTTATTTTCTAAATAGTCTAAATAACCGTGACAATTTTTTGTCAGAGTCACTATTAATTATTAAATCCGGAGCTTTAGTCTTCTGAAAAAGAATAGGTTTAGGTTTCAGGGGAAATTAAAGTGAAAGCATGTGAAATGAAAGTAAACTGACAATGACTTCCCCTTTAGGCCAAATGGAAATGATCCAGTCTGAGTTCTATGGATGTTTAAATATTATACAATACAAGATATTCATTGTTCTATGTAAAGGCTTCAGGTCTGCTATCATAAGAGTTTGCATTTCTCTTTTGCATGTCAGCTTTTAAAGTTTTTTGCATTTGCCCTGAGGTTGTGTGCGTGAAAGACATGCTAATTTAAGTTTCTGTTTGCCACCAGCCCTTGTTTTTACATCCAATAAAAATCACCTAGCAGGCACTGTGATATTAATTTGATGTCAAATGTTAGTCAAGACTTGATCAAGATGCTGTATATCAAAGCAATAAGCCCCAAGAAGCTATGGTTTACAATAAATTTATAACAGTTAAGGGGCATTGTTAGAAAACAGTAATAAATTCACTGTAAACCACAGCACTTCACAGGGATTATCGCTTTTATAAAATGGTTATTCCATATATACGTAAGGTTTTACAAAATTAAACACAGCAAATAAAGTGTAATGATATTAATAAAAACAATGTTCTTCGACCAAACAATGTAGTTCCTCAAAAACAGTTGTGGTTGCAACAAAGTGGTTGCCAAGCAACACAAAGTAAACAAAGGTGTATGTTTGTAGAGTAATTTAAAACAACCTTGAACATGGCTTCGAACATGATTTTACGGTCCGTTTGGACAGCAGTTGCTTTCGTCATCTGAAACAACAGAGAGTAGTCAGTGGTAAATTAAGGAATTATATTTACTTAATTATTCAGTAAACTGATATGTTATTGCGAATATTATTGTTACTTGTTCATCACAGTGTGAATTTCAGGTAAACAAAGTTTATTAAAAAAATTGATAAATAAATAAATAAATAAAAAACTGAGGTAATTGTTTGGCATTCTGTGCAAACAGAATCACCATAAGGTGTCAGTGTGGCATCCAAAATCACTTGGATGAACAAGAGTCATGCAAAAACATTATGAGTGTGTCTTTCATTTTGAAAATAAAATATATTCACTAGAGTAAGATAACAAAAGCACTGGTAAAGAGGAGAAATCATCTGCAATTCTGGTTTATTTTAAATTAAATCACATGCAGTTTGATGAAACATTGAAAAAGACACATATAGGCTACTTAAATATATATATATATATATATATATATATTTACAACACTATGTACATGTAACATGACAATTCATTAAGTATGTAATTATGTATGTAATGGCAAATTAAAATGAATACATTTCTCAAAATGTATGTTTAATGTGTAAGTGGGTCTACATGAACTATGATTGATCATTATGCATGATATGAGTCACTTTGAAATATAAGTCGCAGCATGTTTCAGATGATTAAAAAAAAAATAAAAATAAAAATAAAAATGTGCTATTAAATTAAAGATGAAGTACCATAGAGCAAATATAAAGTGAAAAGTGAATGTACAAAAGCTTGTAGAATACATTTTAATGAGCATAATTAAGCATGAAAATATAATTTACTAAATGAAAAAGCCAACTAATGAAAATACAGGTATCGGTACACAGTATCTGCAGGTACCAAAAAGTATCATTTTGACCTTGTTCTGGAAAAAGTAGTATCGGTGTATCCCTATCAAAAAACAAATTAATCATTAATCAAAAATGTTTCACGGTTCTCTGGCTGGTTGTCCATCACTGAGGTAGAAATCACATTTGAAATCTCGTGCCCAGGACCTGCAGGGAGAAGAAGTAATTATACAAAATACACTATACAATGATAATTAAAGGGTTAGTTCACTCAAAAATGAAACTTAGCCTATGATTTACTCACCCTCAAGGCATCCTAGGTGTTTATGACTTTCTTTTTTTCACTTGAATCCAATTAGAGTTATATTAAAAATGGTCCTAGCTCTTCCAAGCTTTATAATAGCAATGGGCAGATGTTTCTGTTCAACAGTCCACAAGAAGTCCAATAAAGTACATCCATCCATAAGAAAAAGTGTTCCACATGGCTCCGGGAGGTGAATAAAGGCTTCCTGTAGTGAATCAATGCAGTTTTGTAAGAAAAATATCCATATTTAAAATGTAATAATCACTTTTTATTATGGATGGATGCTTGGGTGATATTCTCAATTTTCATATTATACTATCGTCAGCCTGTGAGATCGCTGATACATGATATTGTCGTGCTAGATCAATTATTTACTTATTTAGTTTCATTGCCTGAAAAGAGTTCCTGCATAAGGCTAAAAGCAGCCTAAAGTTTTTAATAACTTAACTTGTATTTAACATGATAACAATTTAATAGAAACATTGTAAGTTACTAATTATAATGCTTACATTTCCTTAGTTATTCAAAAAGCAGCTACAGAAAATTAACATTATCAAAGAACATCATCACTGACTAGCCTAGCCTAGTCTAGTGTGAATTTATGCATTTTAAAAACACTTGTGTTATAAGTGAAGCTATCTGAATAAATCTCTTACTACACTGCTCACGTCTGTGTGTTATGACTCCGACATGGCCACCAGAGCAGACCACTCTAGTAGTCAATGCTTGCGTTTATACCACCTGCGCCTCGGCAGGTGTTTTGACCCCCTATACTGCACACATTTGCAGTACGTTATGACTCCGACACAGCCGCCAGAGCTGATCGCGGCCACTCTAGCTGCAGCAGGTTTCTGAAGCGTCCCAGAAGTGGCTCTCCATGCCGCATCATTAAAGTTAGGCAGCCAGCCTCTTTTTGATGAATAATAAAATTAATAATAATAATAATAGTCGTCATGCTATCGTCAAAGGCTTCACCAACAGGCGATATCTATGACTATCATCGATACACGATACTATAGTATCGGCACAACCCTAATGGATGCACTTTATTGGACTTCTTTTGGACTGTTGAACAGAAACACCAACTCACTGCTATTATAAAGCTTGGAAGAGCCAGCACAATTTTTAAAGGAGAAGTCCACTTCCAGAACAAAAATTTACAGATAATGTACTCACCCCCTTGTCATCCAAGATGTTCATGTCTTTCTTTCTTCATTTGTAAAGAAATTATGTTTTTTGAGGAAAACACTTCAGGATATTTCTTCATATGATACAACTGATATGATGCCCCGAGTTTGAACTTCTAAAATGCAGTTTAAATGCGGCTTCAAACGATCCCAAATGCAGTTGTAAATGATCCCATCCGAGAAAGAAGGGTCTTATCTAGTAAAACGATTGGTTATTTTCATAAAAATAATACAGTTTATATACTTTTTAATGTCAAACGCTTGTCTTGTCTTGCTGTCCCTGAACTCTGTGTATTCTGGCTCAAGACAGTTAGGGTATATCGAAAATAATGGCACTTTATCAGTCCATTATATGGAGAAAAATCCTGAAATGTTTTCCTCAAAAAACACAGTTTCTTTACGACCGAAGAAAGAAAGACATGAGTATACATCTGTAAATCATTGTTCTGGAAGTGGACTTATCCTTTAATATAACTCCAATTGGATTTGACTAAAAGAAGAAAGTCATATTCAGTACACCTAGGATGCCTTGAGGGTATATATATAATGTGCATGAATTTAGACATGAGCTTAAAATCAAAACCAAGGAAACCCCTGTATGTATGTCAGGAGTTCATCTGTATCTTAAATATAGTCCCATGAGAGCATTCACATAACAATTAACATCTGTATATCACTCACCTCCTTGTTCTTTTGATTTCTTCCGACCAGGTGCGTAACTCAGATATTTTTTTATTTCAGTTTCACAGTAACCCCTGTTTATATTTCGGTTTAATGCAGCATCTGAAAGAGGAAACTTGATGATTAAGGAGTTGGAAAGTTTTAAGTATTTGTTGTATAGTGCCTCATACTCAGAGCTGTAAAGAGTTTGTATGTTCTTAAAGGGGTCATCAGATGCCCATTTTCCACAAGCTGATATGATTCTTTAGGGTCTTAATGAAAAGTCTCTAATATACTTTGATTAAAAATTCTCAGTGGTTTTGTAAAACAACACCCTTTTTACCTTGTCAAAATAAGCTCTGCAAAAATCATCTCATTCTAAGGGGTTGTTCCTTTAAATGCAAATGAGCTCTGCTCACCCCACCCCTCTCTCCTCTCTGTGGAATGACAATCTTGTTTACTTTAGCCGCATTTAGCCGCTTTAAAAACTTCCTAACTACTACGTTATAAGGAAAGGTGATCGCAAAGATTCATAAAAAAACGCTTATACACACTTCTGCTATAAATGAAGCTGGATCACGAATGATTTGCGTGCACATAGATTGCACACCGACAGGCATCTGAGAACCGCTCAATTTGAAAAAGGGGATATTATTTTAACAGATTAATTAAAAACAACTGCATGGATTTTGATCATTATAGGGTAGATTTGTACATACACTGCCAACACACATTAATGTTCAAATAACATGAAAAAGTGAACTTAGCATCCGATGACCCCTTTAAGGTCAAATTTGTCTCTGAGTTCTTGAAATATATTTTATTTCTATGCCTTTGTTTAGATATGGAAAGTAAAGACAACTGCAGACAAAATACATTATTGGTTTGTAGAAAGTGTTCTTGTAGCAGTGTGTTTACCTCTGATCACATCTGTTAACATAAGCTGAGAGAAGGGCTTTTTATTTCCTCTCCCCTGCCAATTGAACTGCATAGCCAGATCGTCTGTTAGGACTTGCTGCATAATATTCTTAATCACATCCTTGGGCACGAAACCTCCAAGCCGTGAAAAATATTTTATCTGTAAAGAATGTTTTTTAAAATGCTTTAAATCAGTCAAATATTTTGTGTAATGACATTACACTGTACAGTTATAATAGTCTGCCTGGACTGTTTTTCTTTGTAGAACCTTTAATCATTTCTAAGAAAGATAATACAATATTTTTTTATTACAATCAGAATGTCTTAAACTATTTACTTATCATCACTGAACAAGATGGGACATTGCAGTACTGTTTTATTTTATTTAATTATTATTTAAAATATATTTGGTGGTTACAAGCAAATGAGTGTATAGTATCCATTTAAATATTGTATCAATGCTATGTTGACTCACATATTTTTTGCGTGTTGTTGCGTTCTTGAGCTCCATTTCAGTCCTGGCCACATCTTCAAAGGTTCTAAGAGGCAGTTTTAGGTTTGCTTTAATGTCTTTTGAAGGCACAAATGTACTGCTGGGGGCTTCAGAAACTGTATTGTCTTTGAATTTTTTTAACATGGTAGAGTTTTGCTGAACCTTGCTCTTGATGTCTCTCAGCATTTGGAGGATTTCAACCTTGTCTGTTGTGTAAAATGAGTTGTGCTATAATTCCAACAAAGAGAAAATAAACTTCTCATATTGATTATGTCAAAAGAAGCTGACCCACCATCAGCTGACATTCTGGATGTAGATGCAGGTGATGCAGGAAGAAGTGGTTGTAGCTGATTATTTGACATTCCTTGAGTGCTTTCAAGTTTCTGTCGTTTTATTCCAGGTAATATAGTGTCTAATGGATATGACCTTTAGTTGAAAATAAACAATACTTTAAACAAAACAGTACAAATCAATTCTTTTGCTCTTTCAAAGTTCAAATCTTTTAAAGAATATTTTATTTATTTGAAGCAAAATACAAGTCTGTTACTTACCGTTCTTTATATTCTTTGTATTGTTTTTGCCCCTCTTTTGCCATCTCAAAAGTGTCTGCAGTAAGATAAATATTGTATTACATTATTTGAGAACTTATTAGACAGTACAAAATCTAAATTAAACCTTTAAAGTAGTGATCATTACCATATTGTCCGAGAAAGATAATGCGTAGTTTCTCCCATGGCTTCCCTTCTGTTTCAGGGTTAAGTTTGTTCTGAACAGCTTCCATGCACTTCTCTGTTGATTTGAATGGAGGCCAGTAACAGTGTTTCATGTCTGAGCTCAACCAATTTGATGGTACCACCATCAACTCATCTGAGTCTTGAAAGGTAATAACTGCATACATGGTCTGCCTTGAGGGAAAAGAGAGAGTGACAGAAAAGGAACAAAAACAAGACAGCATGTTGCTCTGATTAAAAACTAAATATACTCAGCTTTATAGTACACTGGAAAGTTGACCATCCCGACCCTATAAAGTCGGACTCTCTTTTATGCACCTGCTTCAGTTAATAAACTTCCACATTTTCCATTGTTCCACACATATTCATTCTTTTTCAATGTACATTATAGTCTCAAAAATTATATCACCAAAACTGATATACCAAAATAATCATTTAAATTGCAACACATCAGTTGTGTTTTTAAATGTATAGCCTTTTTAATATTATACCCCATGTAAGTGCGTTGAACGTCTTGCTTGTATACAAATTCTAACTTGAGGATAAAAGAAAGTACAGAGGGATAGAAAAGCTAAAGCTAAAGCTAAAATTTTGATGCTGAATGCTTGTTGGATAAATTAGTAGTAATATGTATGTCTGTAGATTGTTTTGAAAAATGTAAGCTAAAAGAGAACAGAATATGTTTTTGACATAATAAGTTTGACAAAAAGTTACCTTTTATCTTCCAGAATAATGTCTGTAGGACAGGACACGTTGAGTAGAGTAAGGAACTGACGTTAGATCTGATTCACTTTTGGGTGTGGACTTCTCGGAAAGTGAAACTTAGGGAAAGGATAAGAGAAACTGTCTCCTTAGTACATTTTATTTGACTTCTATACTGAATAACATCAGTATCAAACATATGTATAGTGTGTATTAGTTGCTTTGTTTTATTTCTTAATATCCATAAAAATAAACCTTATAAAACTTATTTTTACTGTGACATTTTCATGGACATTATGAACATCATCAGCAGTAGTCATTTTGCTGACTCAAGTACTGTAGGGTGCAAGGGTTAATAAGGAAATACAGTGTGTTTCAGCATGTTTGCCCTTTGGCAAAGTACGTCTGTGAAACACACATTTCTCTAACAACCTCCTGTAAAACTAGTCCTGTCTGAATATCGGACGAAGGGCTATATGCATAATATTGGCCTGTAGATGGGCATCACAAGTATGGACTGTTTCCTGTGTTTCTTACATTTTCCTGTTCTTCCGCCTTAAGCCATATTCACATGGGATTAGTATTATCTGGGGATTTCGTGTGATTTAGAAATTACCCCCTAAATCTGAATTTCATGTGACGCATTTGCACAGGATAAAAGAAGCCTGTGATTTTACTCTAATTTAAAGACTTATCTCCCGGATATGAAGTTAAGACTTTGCGTAACATTTTATATCATAAACAGAAGAATGTTCCTTACTGCATGCTGCTACACGTCATACATCTCCATTTAATCATTCTTGTTTTTGCTCTTCTGATGGTTTTCAGCTTTCTCTTTTTGCAGATTGTATTGTGTACTGTATAGCAATATGACCCAGCACTCAAAATACTTAAAACATAATCAAAACACTGCAACGCAGCCTGTATTCCTCTCTGTTCTCTGCTTCTACCGTTGGGTGGTTCATTTGAATACACTCCTCCCATAAATGTTGCCTCTAAAAGGGAACTCCTACAAATGCATATTTCATTTAGCGCTAATTCTTCACTGCACATCTTTAGGAAAACCTGACAGTACAATTTTAATGCCAAAAACAGTTTGCGCTGGCTAAAGCGCTTAAAACTGGCCCTTAAAAGCTAACTTCATACTATTATAATACTATTAATGTTGTATTTAGTTATTTTTTAAAGTGGTATAGAATTGTTGACAAGGGTGGAAGTAAAAATGCCTTACACTCAAGTGTGCATAATTTTTAAGCAGTTTTTCTTTTACAAGTAAAATGCACCGTAAAAGAGATTTAACTCACACTGAAAAATCCACTGGATAGTTGGCACAATCAGAAAAAAAAAAAAAAAGCAGTCCAAGAGGAAAACACACATGAACTGTAAAATAATTATAAATGAAGGTAAAGAATTGGGTGTTAAACCACTAGGAACCCTTTAGTAGTATTGAATAACCAGTGCTCTCTCCACCCTCAATACCATGACTGAGGTGAGACCCTTGAGAAAGGCACGAATCCCCAACTGCTCCCTGGGTGCCGCAGCATTGGCTGCCCTCTGCTCTGGGTGTGTTCACGGTGTGTGTTTATTCACTACTCACTGCTGTGTGTGTGCACTTGGATGGGTGAAATGCAGAGCACAAATTCCAAGTACATCACCACATTTGGTCACACGTCATGTACTTTCCTTAGGGACTCAGGGAAATTTTTTTCCCCTGACACACACACACACATATATATATATATATATATATATATATATATGTGTCCCCGCTTTATAAGAATAACATGCCGAAGTGTTGTGAAATACATGAAGACTGATTTTTATAGGCTTTATAGACAGATAGGACGAGCACCACATCCTCAAGAATCAGTCCATAAGTTTTGGGAGCTCATTTTTAGTCCATCTCCAACTCTAAAAGGTCCATCTTGTTCACTGTAACAGCTCACACCACTGAAAATCTCAAAAGTGCATATGCCTTGTTGTTACTCGAAAGAACATTTTATATTTTATCCAGCTTAATAAATGTACTTTTCTGATTCTATTTAGTTAATTACAAGTAAAACTACATATTGTTTAAACTATTTGCTTCAAATCAAATGACAATTTTGCGTTCTGTAAAAAAAAAACGTGAACAGTGACGTCATTGAAGTTCAGTTTGAGAATTGTTCCCAGCATGCTTTCCTTAAGAATAAGAATGCTGAATTTCTGATAATTACTACCGTTCCACTTCAACCACGTTTTCTGGTTTCCTTGAGTAAGACCACATCAAGCTAATTGAGATAATCAGAAACCGTCCTAGACAAAAATGTAGGTCTGAGCTGTTTCAGCTAAAAGAAACTTGCACTGACTGGTCTTAAAATATATCGGTTTTGTCTCAAGATGCACAACAGTAATGTTTTTTTTTTTTTTTTTTTCCTAAGCACATTCATAAAAATTACTTAAATGTTCTTTAATTGAACAATGGCCTAATCCTGGTTGAGTCTAAACCCTGTCTGTGAAACTGGGCCTGTATTTTGTACAAAACTATATACATTTGGTCGGAACATTCTAAGATATTTAACAGTGTGAAATATTTGTCACTTAAGAGCAGCAGCAGTGTAGATGGAGCAGTGCTAACCGTGACGTAATCTCATGATAATTCGTATGTATTTTACGCAAATGTGGTTCTGCAAAACGTACATTTACTTACGTTTTTCCAGATACTAAAGCGTACAACACTGACATATTTAGAGCATCTAAACGTACAAATACTTACGTATTTTCAGCATTTAAACATACAATACCGACGTATTGATGAATCCTTATGGACATTGCAATCGCAGCATTAATTTCATTATTGTTATTTTTGGTTGTCATACCAATGACCTTATGTTCTCAATTGCATTATTAAACTGTTTAGTCGTTTATGAAATTATAACATTTCATTATGCTCTGTGTTCTAATGCCAGCTCATTTTCAAGAATAGGCCTACTAACATTTCTGCAATCGTTTAACCATTAATGTAATATTAACGTGATGAGACACAAAAGGCGTTTTCTCCAACATGCTGTGACTAACAATAGAACCATAAAATACATGGAACACATCATAATTACAAAATGGAACAATTTTATTTGTGCGCTGTAATCCAAATCATCACAATCCATACAGTTGAGAGGAAAAGACGCAAATTCAAGCCTTTATCCAGTGATCTTCATCTCCATCCCGAGCAGCGAGTCCAGCAGCAACAGCAATAAACCCGCGCTTAAGTGCGTTTTACAAAGTGGATAGGGAAAATAATCAGGATAATTTTTTTCAGCAATTAACAACTTAAATTAGTCTGCACCTCACACAAACCTTCAATATTCCACCAGAGAGGACTGCGGATACAACGCATCGTAATTTGGACTGCTTTTTGGTACTGCTTTTTACGTTTTAAATACTGAAATACGTCTAAACTGTACGTTTTATCATCAATAAAAAATGTACAAAAATGTATGTTTTGTGCCTCTAAACATTTCGTATAAATATCTATGTATAAACAATGAGACCAGGCTAGAAATCGATATTAAATCCAAATTCTGCATCGTGGAGAGTTTAACACAAGGCAGATTTGATTTTGACAGAAAAATATATGCTGTAGCATCTAAAACACAACAGGCGGTAACTGATATAGGCTTATGTTTTATTTATTTATTTTTGGCCTTTTTATTCTAAGTATTATTCGGCAGAGAATTCAGTCAGCGAGCTATAGTGAACTACACAGTGGTGTTTCTGTTTCTTTGATGGCTAATCTGAACACCTCTGTTTGGTCATTGCATTCAAAAGCTCAGAAGAATCGTGTGTGATTAGTTGTAATGCGCAGCGCTGTGGAAACGCACCTGTCTTTGGCTTAGCGCTAGCCACATACACAGATTTGAATTTAGCAGCTGTGCCGCACACACTGAATGTTCTAATACGCTTGTTAAGTGTGACGTCAAGCGCCAACTCTTCCATGACTTCCAGGTCCAAACGCTCTATCAGATGACACGAGAAAACAACAAACGGTACTGTACACTCACAATGTGATTTAATACTACCAAAAACTTACTATCCTACCCTTTAACCCCATACTGAAATCCCAGATAGCCAGACAATGAAAATATAAATACAAATAAATAAAAATAAAAATTATTTGTGTTTGGGACGCTGCACAGTAAAAATAGATGGGTTATTTTTTTAACCCAGTAGATGGGTTACACATATTGGGTCACTGGGTTGGGTTATTTTCTAAAACGTTGGGTTATTTTTTAAACATCGTTGGGTTGTTTTTAATAATAACCCAGCGTTGGGTTTAATTGGTTCCCGCGGCGACAGTTCAAATTTTAACGGTCGACGGTGACTGACGACAGAAGAAGCTGCTGCTGCATCAGTGTGAGGTGAGTAACAGGGTTTTAATAACTCTTATAACATTATACTTATAAGAAGAACGTGAAATGCACTTCAAAATTGAACTTTTGTTGTTGTATGTTTGTTTTTTAACAAAGTTGTAGTTTCCTTTAGTCAGTGTATTTTAACGAAACTGCGGAGAATGAGCTCGATTGTAAACGAATAACTTTAACGTTACTTTAGCTGTTCGAGTTAGGCCGCTAGCAGTATTAAAGTAAATAAAATTAGCAGAAAGTTGTAAAACTATTTAGAGATGTATTACAGTAACCTAAAGTTAATAATGTATGGTGAAATGTATATAAGACCACTTATGTTACTGAAATCACCGTCTACTATTACTACAGGTTTAATATTATTTTACAGCTGATGAAGGGTTCTAGACATACGGTTTCTGACTACAGTTTGTTTGGTCGCAATAATGGTTATCACATTTAACTTTATATGGGAAATGGCTAATGCTAAATGACACATTGGTGTTGATTTGAACCGCGCCGCACGGACCTTTCAACTTCGGTCCAGTATGTAACGTTAGCTCAGAGAGATGCGCTCAAATTCAGTTAATTCTCTGTTAGAAAAGTCTAAAAATAATCAGATTTTCCCAAAAGAAAGACGTGATGGGAGAAACGAACCTTTTCAAAGTTTCGAATCAATTAAACGAATCGCTTCGCAAAATGATTCACCGCTTCCAATCGTTCGTGACACAACGGCGACGCCTGCTGGTCAAAACAGGGCAAGCGTCAGTTGTTTGGAAAGCGAGCACTAATTGTAATAACACTAAATGTGTATTTATGGTTTATTTACATTGAATATTGTTATGCATATATTAGAATCGCCTCTAATTACAGCCATTTCTCTTATAAAGCTATGACAGATTTGCATGTTTTTTAAATGTGTACTAAATGTGTTTATACTTATTTTTAGACATTGGGTGAAGGGACAACTACAACAGTGGAATCTCATACATTAAACATCCACATGCCAATTAACTGAAATATTTCAAGGTAAGTAAACTATTTATATTAGTGATCCATATACATTACCAGTCAAAAGTTTTTGGACAGCAAGATTTTTAATGTTTTTAAAGAATTCCCTTCTCTCTAAGCCTGCATTTATTTGATCCAGCATTTCAGGATCCAGTACAGCATTTAAAATAACTGCTTTCTATTTGAATATATTTTAAAATGTAATTGTCCAATCTTTTCAAAGCTTTTAAAATAGAAAGCAGTTATTTAAAATAGTAAAAATATTTCACAATATTACTGCTTTTACTGTATTTTGGATCAAATAAATGCAGGCTTAGTGAGTAGAAAAGAATTCTTTAAAAAACTTTAAAAATCTTACTGTTCAAAAACTTCTGATTAGTAGTGTAGATTTTCCAACAATTATGAAAAAAATGTTTCTAGTTCATCTGTAAAATGTTTCTTCTTCTGCTTCATCTTATCACAGAGGAAGGAGTCAATGAAGGAAGTTTTATGCGACCGGATGACACCAGCATTGCTGCACTAACTCCAAGAACTCCTCCCAAGTTTTTAGCATTTTCAACAGTGAAGCAGTGGAACAGAAGACCTTACTACAAGCAGTGGATCTGTGTTTCAGACATTTCTACATGTATGACATCAACTACCCAAAGCCCTCTGCACCCATTTGCAGCACACTGTCTTTAATGTTCCAGGAGTTCTTTCAACACATTACCTCTTCCTTAGAAACTTTGTATTTATTGATCAGTAAAACCTTTTTATTTTGCTGATTATCAGCAAGTCCAGCAGCCAGCAGATTTACTTTGTTTTATTTTTATTATTGTTATTATTATTATTATTATGATTATTATTACTTGTGTTTATGATTTTTTATTTTTGTTTTATTGATAAAGGTTTGTATGTTATGTTTGTTTTATTTGTGCACATTTGTATATGTGTTGATATAAATAAATATGAATTGATACACATTTATGACCCTGGACAACAAAACCAGTCATAAGTATTATGGGTACGTTTGCAGAAATAGCCAAAATTGCATTGCATGGGTCAAAATTATCAAATTTTCTTTCATGCCAAAAATCATTAGAACATTAAGTAAAGATCATGTTCCATGAAGATATCTCCTACCATAAGTATATCGAAACTGAATGTATTGCTAATGTATTGCTATGTATTGCTAATAACTTTGCAATTTTCTCAATATTTAGATTTTTTTGCGCCCTCAGATTCCAGATTTTCAAATAGTTGTTCTATCCTATCAAACCACATATTAATAGAAAGCTTATTTATTGAGCTTTCAGATGATGTTTACATTTAAATACAAAAAACTTGACCCTTATGACGATTTTGTGGACCAGAGTCACATTTGTTGGTTTTGAATTCAGTGTACATCTTGAAAATATGTCAGTTGTATGTGCATATTTGTGTGTTTTGAATGTATTATATTTTCACATTCTTGTACACTTATTTTGTAAACATTTGCAGTATGACTGTTTTACATTTAAAAATATATTTGTAAAAAAATGATTCGCATATTTAAATAAACAAAATATTTATTTGAAAACAAAGTAGTGTTATAGTGTATTTTTATTAATAAATAAATAAATCAATAAAAACTGATATAAATGAATCTAAATAATTAACTCAACTGTTGGGTTACTTTTAACCCAACTGGATTTTAACCCAATTCACTGGGTTAAAATAACCCATAGATGGGAAGGTGCTATATCAACCCATAGTTGGGTTACTAGTTGGGTTATTTTTAACCCAACATTTTTAAGTGAGTGTGAACACGGAGATTGTATTGTACAATCATACAGCGTAAATTTGTAAACGTGAATGTTTAATATGAAAAAACAGCGCTCATAAACGGCTGCTGAGGTAGTATTCACAAGTGAAAAGAGTTGGGGTTTGGACCCGGAAACAGTGTTCATTGGTGAGTTCGTTGGACGCATTACGTAATCACTTAACAAGCCCATAACGCCAATGCGATTGTATCAAATGTAAAAATATTATTTGCCTATTTTTGTCTTCTGGAAGATGAATTCAAAATCCACTTGATTAAAAAATCTGAGGAGGCATGTGCCCCCTCACTTTCAATGAGCATGATGCCTCTAGATACCAGAGTCAAGCACATTCTTCAGTTTTTCATAATTTCCTCCAGTCAACTAAAGGCTGATGGATCTTATGTTATATTACCACAATATAAAAACCCTAGCCTAACCCTAATCATAAGCATTTACACGGATTAAAAATCAGGAGAATTCAAAGCATTTTATCACAAGAGCCAATATTTGAAGTACACAGTGGCAAGCTAGATTAGTACACATGTTGTTCTTTACAAAACTAATGTCTAATGTGTGGACAGTTAAGTTTACATAATCTATGAATGAGTGTTTCAAACTCCGTAATCATTCGAAAAAGACATTCCAATCTCTGACTGGAAGGAACTGTCCAGAAGTGTGGGAGGATTCATACCTGAAGAGGGAAGGGAGGTATTTATATAAAGTATACAATGATTATTAAACAAATAAATGCAGGTTTCTTAACACAGAAGAATGCTTTGAATAAACCATCATGGAGAAGATATAATATACATAATATTTATCACTCACCTCCCCAATCTCTTGGTCTCTTCCGACCGATTCGATCAGCTACGTACCACAAATAATTTTTTATTTCAGCTTCACAGTCTTCTCGCATTACACTTTGTTTTGATGCAGCATCTGAAAGAAGAAATTCAATGAAGAATTAATTGGAAATTTGATGGATGTAATGCTTTATACGCTAGCTGCTCTTGCACACCACTAAGGTGTATGAAATTTGTAGACTAAGTTCACCAAGTGACTGAATTTATGAATGCATACAAAATATGAGTAAATATGAACTTCCTATGTGTATGTGGGAAGTGTTCATGCAGTAGTGATTTTACCTCTGATCACATCTGTTAAAATAAGCTTAGAGAAGGGCTTTTTATCTCCTCTCCCCTGCCAGTTAAACTGCTTAGCCAGATCATCTGACAGGACTTGCTGCATAATATTCTTAATCACATCCTTTTGCCCAAAACCTCTAATCCTTGACAGATATTCTACCTGTAAAACAAATATTATTTTGTTTTATTAACTGTTATTTTATTGTGTTGTTAATCATTATTATATCATGTCTTGGAATACTTTGGAATACAAAGATATTTTGTATATAGACCACAAAAATGTTTATGTACAGTAAAAGCGCAATAATGCACCTGCATCAATACTGTAACACAGGTTTTATTGTCCATTATTTTATTTATTTGTTTAGTAAGTAGAATAAGCAGGATAATGTACAATCATTGTTGCAGAATAAACCCCTTACAGGTGCTACAGGTGAGAGTTTATTTTGCTGTAATGGCTGGCTGAGTTACATTATCCTTTACTTTAAATGCTGTCGACTCACATATTTTTGGCGTGTTGTGGAGTTCTTGAGCTCAATTTCAGTCCTGGTCACATCATCAAGGCTTCTGAGAGGCAGATTTAAGAATGTTTTAACATCTTTAGAAGGAATGCTGGTACTGCTGGGGACCTCAGGAACTGTGTTTTCTTTGAGTAGTTTCTTTAACATAGCAGAGTTTTCCTGAACTGTGATCTTGATGTCTCTCATCATTTGGAGGAGCTCATTCTTGTCTGTTGTGTAAAAAGAGCTGTGCTGTAATTACAAAAATGAAAGGAAAAAAAAAAAAAAAAAAAAAACTTGAAAACTGATTATGACAAAACAAGTTGACTTACCATCAGCTGACATTGTGGATGTAGATGCAGCTGGTGCAGGATGATGTTGATGTTTTAACATTTCTTGAGTGCTTTCAGGCATTTGTCTTTTTAGTATTCCAGGGAATCCAGTAGCTAATAAAAATGACCTTTATATGAAAATAAACAGTACTTTAACAAAACAGCACAAATGAATTCTGACCTTTTGGTAGGTTAAATATTTTGAATAAGCATCTGTTACTTACCGTTCTTTCTGTTCTTTAATTTCTTGTTGCCTGTCTTTTGCCTTATCAAAAGTGTCTGTAATAAGATAAATATTTGTTGTATTATTTAAGAACTTAATCGGCAATACAAAATCTCACATGTAAACAGTTATTACCATACCATATTCTCCGTGAAAGCTAATATTTAATTTCTCCCATGGATTCCCTCCTGTTTCAGCTTTGATTCTTTTCTGAACAGCTTCCATGCACTTCTCTGGTGACTTGAATGGAGGCCAGTAACATTGTTTCTTGTCTAGGCTCAACCAGTTTGATGCTGCCACCATCATCTCATCTGAGTCTTGCAGAGTAACAACTGCAAACATGGTCAGTCTGGGTGGAGGGGGGAAAGTAAATAAAAAAGAGCATGTTTAGCTCTGAATGAAAAAAGTGCCTAATTTTTAGAATAAATTAAGATGTTGCCCGATCAAGTCATGGAATGGACGGAAGTCACAGAATTGGCAATATGCTGATGCGAAAGGCATTGACAATGTTATCATCATGATTAAATTATGTAATTTAACAGACATATGCTGCTAAATTACAGTTGTATACTGTATATGACAAAACAGCATTTTGCTGTTAATTTCAAAAACAGTAGCACACTGTATTTTTACAGTATAATGCTGGCAACCACAGCTGCCAGTAGATGTTTTTTTACAGGAAAATTTTTTACAGTGTACATATTGGGTAATAATTTTACCATTAGTGCATATATGTTGGGGTTTGGGTTTTTAAACAATTTTTACATTACACTATTTACACATTTATGAGCATGTAACCCAACCCCTGCCCCTAAACCTAACTATTTGTTCACAATCACCATCTCTATCTGCCATGAAAGAATACATTTAAATAAAATTATTTCTACTTTTGCAAATGCATGCAAACAATTAAATACAACACATAATGCAAACAATTAGAAGCAATGGAGGGCCCTGCATGTCCAGAAGTGACACTAAAGGGGTCTGAACGTCAAAAAGTGACACCAAGGGTCACTGGGCTCTGACCAAGCGCCAATATGTGACGAGTTGGGAGTGAAAACATGTTCACACAAACTTTCACAATCACACATATTCGATCTTTATAGTGTACATTGTGTGAAAAAACAGTTATCACCAAAAATGATAAACCATAATAATTTTTTATTATAACACTTCAGTTGTGTTTTTAAATGTATAGCCTTTTTACTTAAGGCTTTTGAATATTATACCCCACGTGAGTGCATTGAACGTCTTGCTTGTATACAAATTCTAACTTGAGGATAAAAGAAAGTACGGAGGGATAGAAAAGCTAAAGCTAAAATAGTGATGTTGAATGCTTGTTGGATAAATTAATAGTAATATGCATGTCTGTAGATTGTTTTGAAAAAAGTAAGCTAAAAGAGAACAGAATATTTTTTTAACATAAGTTTAAAAAAAGTTAAAAAAAAGTTACCTTTTATCTCTCAGGATAATGTCTGTAGAACAGGACACTGCCGTCAATTCAGCTGTCACGTTGAGCAGAGTAAGTAACTGGCGTTAGATCTCATTCAGCCTTGGGTGTGGACTTCTTGGAAAGTGAAACTTAGGCAAAGGATAAGAAAAACTGTCTCCTTAGTACATTTTATTTGACTTTTATACTGAATAAAATCAGTATCAAACATATGTATAGTGTGCATTTTGTTGTTTAGTTTTATTTCTTAATATCCATAATAATAAAGCTTATTTTCTGAATAAGGTTAAATTACTGTGACATAATTTTATTTTTGTTGACTCATGTGCTGTAGGGTGCAAGGGTTAACGAGGAAATGCATTGTGTTTCTGTTTGCTTGCACAATATTTTTGCCCTTTGGCAAGTTGCATGCAAACGTCTCAGTTTACATATATAAGCCTCGTTCACTGAAGGAGGGAACAGAGACGTTATGTTGACTGACGTCATAGGGTCTCACTTGGGAGCCCAATCACCTCTGAGCTTAAAGCTGCAAAAGTGGGCATGATGCACTGCGGAGTGGAGGGGAAGAGGGGAGAGAGAGTCAGCTTCGAGTTCAGACAGGTTCATTTTGCTCCCATTGAGTTAACAACACAAATAAACACACCTCTATCAACTTTTAAGGCTTATTTTGTGGTGTTTATAATCCTTTTGATGTGTTGCATCAAGGAGTTGTAAAAAAACTCTTACAAAGCAAACAAAAACAAACACTCTTTTGATCCATGAACTCTTAGTTAATATACACAATCTCACAGTCTGAAGCGTCTGTCATAGCAAATCAACACACTCTCGTGAATAATTATGCGAAGGGTCTTCCCATAGGATAAGAACACGCAGTCTCGTAGAGACACCAACGCGCCATCGAAGTACTATAGACCGTTGCCACGTCACAAACTGTAACGTCAACACAATGTAGATTTTAAACCCGAAGGATGACAATAGCACAAAAAAGCTCAAAATTAATCATTTTTCTCCAACAATTAAAATTAAGGGAGCTAACATTGTCATCTATGATTTGCAACACAAACACTTTTGCTAAAATCTCAGAAAAAGTAGTTTGGGATTTCATGAACCTTTAAGAAGAAAAGGCCAATGAGAATTGGTGAGTGGAATTTGCCAAGCCACTCCCCCCTACATACGGGTATATACGTTCCCTTTCAATCAGTCATGTTCAATGTTACGTCGACTGTCGTCATGGGGTCCCTATGGAAAATGCCACAATCTGAACTGCATTACGTAATTGCAGTACAATGCTGACAGGCAAGCATGTCAGGACAAATTAAAGGGCACGGTTTACCTTTGCACTGGTATGCCAAGGTGATGGCATCCACCACCCAATGAGCCAACCTCTGTTCGGAGACAGCATTCCCCTTCCTCTGTTCTCCAAAGCAGACAGAGAACTGCTCTGAGCGTCAGAAGCTCCGTGTCCATTCCACATAAACGTGCAAGTCACGAATGGGACAGAGCAAATCAAAGGCCGGTCTGCCTCCTCCAGGGGCAGCGCTTGCAGGTTCATCACCTGATCTGAAAAGAAGTGTCAGGAACCTTGGGCACATAACTTGGTCGGGGTCTCAAGAAAACGTGAGAATCAGCCAGGCTAGGTGCCAGCTGTGTGCCAGTGCGTCCATGCTGAGGACGGTGGAGAAAGCCTCTGGCCCTCTCCCAGGGGTGGGGGCGATGTCCTGCAAAAAACAGTTTGTGATATCGCTGGGTGGCCCGTCTCAGGGACGGCTCAAGATCTCAGGGCTGCACCCCCCCTACCTGCGGCCAGCTCAACGCCCCTGCAGAGGGGTTACCTCCTTAGGTTTTTAGGAGCTCGGGAGAAGGTCCATCCCCAACCCGTTCATTGAGGCTGCCCGGAGGAGCACGGCCGTTAACTCAGCCTCGGACTCCCACTGTGCAGTCACTGCGACAGGGGCTGCTAAGCAGAATCTTAAGCATCTAAAGACGATAGCCCCTCCTCTGATGCAGCGATAGAAATCTTAACCTCCTCAGGCGCCCTAAATGAGACACTGGACTCACCATGCGATGAACCGGCATCAACTTCCAGAAGCTCGACGGTGAGCGAAGACCCAATGGAGCATTCCTAACTATAACCCTCAGGTCTCCCTTGTCTCTAACCAATGCAGCATGAAAGTGTAGTGACCCGTGAGACTGAACTGGGTAAAGCGCAAGGGCAACCTCATATTGAATGAGAGCCGTGACCTAAGTGTAATAATGGGCATGCACTCAGAGCGCGGGCATGAACCATCGACAAATGCCGTCTCAACATGCTTATGGCCCACACATGTGATTGTGACCGTCATGAGGGGTAAGGAAACTATCGCACCCAAAAGCAGGCGATCAGAGAAACATCTCGAAAGATGCTCTCAACAACCATGTATGCTGTAGGAAATTGCTCTTTCAGGCTGGACTGCCCAAGGGAGGACCATTGCACTTTGCGCTGCAGGGTGATCTCTTCACTGAATGCAAGAAAGGGATGTTCCCCACAGCCGAGAAACTCCCACAGCGATGAAAGGCTTGTTCTTTTTTCTTTGTAGTAACAGTTCACAAAGCGGTTGCCACAGAAGCATAATTTGAATGAGTGGATGCATGACGCCATCTTATGGCTTGGCATGCAAATTCCACTCACCAATTCTCATTGGTCTTTTTTTTTTTCTTAAGCTCAGAGGTGATTGAGCTCCCATGACATCAGTTAATGTAAAGTTGAACATAACAAAAATAGACCAAAAAAAGGTTGAAAAATCCTCTCCCTTCTACCATGTGCTCTGTTCTCTGCAGCGCCTTCTCCTAGCTACAATAATTGCAGCCATAAAGCGCGAAATAGTTTAAGACATGCTTTTTTGGGGTGTTAAATATGGCACAAAGTGCAAACGTTAGTAAAACATGTTGTGTGATTAATTTGAACATTCTCCTTCCATAATTAATCATTTTGTGTCTAAAAAGAGAAAACTCCTACAAATACATATTTCATTAAGTGCTAATTCTAATTGCGCGTCTTTAATAAAACCTAACAGTACAATTTTACAGTACAATTAAGCTCTTAGTAAAACTGCCCTTAATAGCTAACTTAATACTATTATTTTAATACTATTAATATTGTATTTAATTATTTTTTAAAGTGATATACTGTAGAATTGTTGACAAGGGCGTGGGTTCGAGTTGCAGGTCCGGCAGGAATTGTCAGTGGCGGGAGAGAATAACCAGTACTCTCTCCACCCTCAATACCACAATATCACGGGTGCCGCAGCATTGGCTGCCCACTGCTCCGGGTGTGTGTTCACGGTGTGTGTTTATTCACTACTCACTGCTGTGTGTGTGTGCACTTGGATGGGTGAAATGCAGAGCACAAATTCCAAGTACACCATACTTGGTCACAAGTCATGTTTTTTTCCTTAACGGCTTCAATGAAAAAAATCCTAAAATATGACCCCTGTTTTATAAGAATAACATGTCGAAGTGTTCAGAAATACATGCAGACTGATTTTTATAGGCTTTTTAGATAGGACCAGCATCACATCCTCTTGTACCGCACTTTCAAGAATTTATCTTTAAGAATCAGTCACTAAATTTTGGGTGCTCATTTTTAGTCCATCTTCAACTCTGAAAGGCCTGTCTTGCTCACTTTTGTAGCAGCTCACAACACTAAAAAGCTCAAAAATGCATATGCCTAGTCGTTACTCTAAATAACATTTTATAGCCTACTTGATCCAACTTAATAAATGTACTTTTCTGTCTTGTCACTGAGCTAAAGTAAACTATTTAGTTAATTAGAAGTAAAACTAAGTTTTGTTGGTGTACTTGAAACTTTTTGCTTCAAATCAAATGACAATTTTGCATTCTGTGAAAACCACGTGAACACTGACGTCATTAAAGTTCGGCTTGAGAATTGTTTCCTGCATGCTTTACTTAAGAATAAGAATGCTGAATTTCTGATAAGTACAACCGTTTACCACTTCAAACATGATTTCTGGTTTCCTTGAATAAGACCACATCAGGCTAATTGAGATCATCAGAAACATCAGAGAGGACCCAGAATGTTCTGAAAGTTCTTATCAGGTATATACTTGCTCAGCACATCAAAATTAGCCTTATCACACAAATATTAACTATTGAGAAATTTTAGGGGCGTGACTTTTCTGATTCTAGAGAGCATTTGATTGGACCGAAAGTTTGATGGGAAGCTAAAATGCAGGGTGATGTCATCAAAATCGTTGATCCATACTGGCAGAAGTGAGAGACTGTAAGTTTTGAATGCTTACAGAATATTTTGTAAATGCAAATTTAGTCATTGTTTTGTAACACTCTAGGTTATAGATAACCTCAGGGCTAACATATTCATACTAAAAGCCAAAAAATGTCAATTTTGATTTCATGGTGACTTTTAACAATGCAAACGGAAGCAGTAATGTTCATTTTGTCAACACATTTGATTGTGAAGCTGGATTGGATTACTCATTGGTTGATGCATGATTATCATCTTCAACAGTTTGCAGTTGCCCAAAGCATTTATAAATTACAGTTACTTAACTCCAGTTGTAGATTTGTTTGTGTAGTGTTTGCATCTGTTGTCAAGTTGCAAAATTGGACAGCATAATATTTGTTTTTGTTTTGTTTTTTTGCACTCTCACCTAGAGCCTTGAGGTGAATCACAAAAGAGAGTGTCTGCTAATTGAAGTGCTTCACTGTATACCTTGGAGAAGATGTGGTCAAACTGTTTAAGGAGTACGTGGTAAGAAGTTTTGTATTAATTATTTAACTTATTATTTAGGATTAAACATATAATTGTGCGCATTTACACATCTCTGGTCTGACAGAAATACTCTGGCTTTTGTTTATTTGCTTAAGCGTCCCTATGAATCTGCACAGTGTTTTATAATTTAATATGTCTAATCCACAGACTAAGGATTTTGTGCTGGTTCATACTTTATCCCCCGGTTTCACAGACCAGGCCTAAGCCTAGTCCTAGACTAAAATGTAAGTCTGAGCTGTTCCAACTAAAATAAACTTCCACTGATTGTTCTTAAAATATATCAGTGCCTTTGTTTTGTAATGTTTTTTTTCTAAGCACATTCATAAAAATTACTTAAATTTCCTTTAAGTGAAGTCTAAGCCCTGTCTGTGAAACTGGGCCTGTATTTTGTAAAAAAAAAAACTATATACATGTGGTCGAAACATTCTAAGTGTGAAATATTTGTCACTGAAGAGCAGCAGCAGTGTAGATGAAGCAGTGAAAACCTGGACATGAAATGGATATTATATCTAAATTTTGCATTGTGGAAAGTTTCAGTCTATGGACAGATTCTGAAATAATAAGATAACACAAGGCAGATTAGATTTTCTTTTGTTGTGGGAGGTGATGTAATGATTTAAAATCATCAGTATAGCTTTCATATCCACTGAGATGAACAAGAGCCAGCAAAAACTTGCTTAGCTAATGAACTCCATTCCCTGTGCATTTTCTCAATTTGTACATCAGTTGAAGATTCTCCGAGAACTGTAATGTCACCTAATAGTCACATGTTAGTCATTTACTGGAATTTCACTATTGTAAGACTTCATCTGTCTAAAAAAAGGCAAAAGCAAGATGTCATGTTATGTGCAGTTATGGTTTATTTCGAAAAAACAAAAATCATTACATCTTATGTAACATGTAACAAAAAGAAAGGAATAGCCTATTTGTATTAAACACCACAACTAATTGCATTTGGGTAATTTGATATTAAGGAAAGGATCCTTTTTGGATCAAGCAAATAAAGCCACTGCTATAATACACCTGAAAAAAAAAATTACAGTGAATGCAGTGATACCACAGTCCAACACAGTCTTCAGTATTTCATTATTTCCTCCAGTCAACTAAAGGCTGATGGATCTTATTTTTGTCTTACAACAATATAAAAAACCCAACCTAATCCTAACCACAAACATTTACACTGAATTAAAATTAAGAGAATTATAAGCGTTTTTTTGCAAGAGCCAATATTTGAAGCACACAGTGGCAAGCTAGATTAGTACACATATTATTCTTTACAAAATGAATGTCTAATGTGTGGACAGCTAAGCTTACATGATCTA
The DNA here is from genome assembly GCF_022985175.1 of Labeo rohita. Classification (NCBI taxonomy): domain Eukaryota; kingdom Metazoa; phylum Chordata; class Actinopteri; order Cypriniformes; family Cyprinidae; genus Labeo; species Labeo rohita. The sequence continues at coordinate 26,342,385 of NC_066887.1, forward strand.
TGAATAAATGTTTTAAACTCAGAAATCATTAAAAAAAAGACATTCCTGACTGTGAGGAACTGTCCAGCAGTGTGGGAGAAGTCATACCTGAAGGGGGAAAGATATAAAGTATACAATGATTATTAAACAAATAAATGCAGGTTTCTTAACATAGAAGTATGCTTTGACTAAACATCATGGAGATCAGCCTATACAGAAAGTGAGAAAATATAATATACATAATATTTATCACTTACCTCCACAATCCCTTGGTCTCTTCTGACCAATTCGATCAGTTTTGGACCACAGATAATTTTTTATTTCAGTTTCACAGTCTTCCCTCATTACACTTTGTTTTGATGCAGCTTCTGCAAAAAGGGAACTCAGTGAAGAATTAATTGGAAATTTGTTGGATGTAGTGCTTCACTGTCAAAGCTGCTCTTGTACACTCTGAAGAGGGCATTTGAAACTTGTAGACTATATTCACCAAATGACTAAATTTACAAATACATACAAAATATGAGTAAATATGGACTTTCTATGTGCATTTGGGAAGTGTTTATGCAGTTGTTATTTTTACCTCTGATCACATCGGTTAAAGTAAGCTTAGAGAAAGGCTTTTTATCTCCTCTCCCCTGCCAGGTAAACTGTATAGCCAGATCATCTGACAGGACTTGCTGCATAATATTCTTTATCACATCCTTTGGCCCACAACCTTTAATCTTAGAAAGATATTTTACCTGTAAAAAAAAAAAATGCTGTTTTATAACCGTTTATAACTGTTAAGTGTTGTTTATCATTATTACATGTCTTGGAATACTTTGAAATACAAAAATATTTTGTATTTAGACCACAAAACAGTGTACAATAGAAGAGCAATAATGAATCTGCATTAATACCTTAACCATTTATTCCATTTATTTTATGTATTTATTTATTTAGCAAGTAGTCTTGTAATAAACAGGATACTATGGTCATTACTGTAGAATAAAATGCTCAGGTGCCACAGGTGAGAGTTTATTTTGCTGTAATGGCTGGCTGAGTTACATTATCCCTTTCTTTAAATGTTTGTTAACTCACATATTTTTGGCGTGTTGTTGAGTTCATGAGCTCCAATTCAGTCCTGTTCACATCATCAAAGGTTCTAAGAGGCAGATTTAAGAATGTTTTAACATCTTTATAAAGAATGCTGGTACTGCTGGGGACCTCAGGAACTGTGTTTTCTTTGAGTAGTTTCCTTAACATAGCAGAGTTTTCCTGAACTGTGCTCTTGATGTCTCTCATCATTTGGAGGAGCTCATTCTTGTCTGTTGTGTAAAATGAGTTGTGTTGTAATTACAAAAAAAAAAAAAAAAAAAAGAAAAGAAAAAAGTTGACTCACCATCAGCTGAGCTTTCAAGTCTTTGTCTTTTTATTCCAGAGAATCTAGTTGCTGGTAGAAATGACCTTTATATGAAATAAACAATACTTTAACAAAACAGCACAAATGAATTCTGACCTTTTGATATTCAAAATCTTTGGAATAAGTATCTGTTACTTACTGTTCTTTCTGTTTTTTAATTTCTTGTTGCTCCTCTCTTGCCTTATCAAAAGTGGCTGTAAAATTTAAGTTGTATTATTTGATGTCTTACTCGACAGTATAATTTCCCAAAATTAAACAGTTATTGCCATACCATATTCTTTGTGAAAGCTAATATTTAATTTTTCCCATAGTTTTCCTCCTGTTTCAGGTTTAATTCTGTTCCGAGCAGCTTCCATGCACTTCTCTGTTGATTTGAATGGAGGCCAGTAACATTGTTTCTTGTCTAGGCTCAACCAGTTTGATGCTACCACCATCACCTCATCTGAGTCTTGCAGAGTAACAACTGCATACATGGTCAGTCTAGGTGGAGGGGGGGAAAAGAAAAAAAGACAGCATGTTTAGCTCTGATTAAAAAAAGTGCTTAATATTTAGAATAAATTGAGATACAGACAAAATTTCTACAACAGTGCAAAATCAGAGATGGGAAGTAACTTTGTTTTTGTACTTTAGATTTTTCTGGTATCAGTACTTTACTTCACTATTTATTTTTCTGACTACTTTTACTCCTTACATTTTTACACAAATATCTGTACATTTTAAAAACAGGCTCATTACTTTAGTTTCAATCTGCATTTGGTGGATCACCATTCGATAACAAATCTCTAAATCATGAATCAGTTAATCTGTACTGGTAACGCGATTCGGCTTGCGCGCTCCGCGTCTCTGCCAAACGGTCCTATCAGAGTAATCAATCCGAGTGACTCGAGATTGGAGTGGATCAGAGAGGCAAAACTACTGACCTGTTAAGGACTTAAAGTGCAGGTTAGATTCATCTGTAAATAGGCTGCTGTAGTTTTGTCTTTGTTTACTAAGTTAAGTGCTAGCAACTCTTAGCAGTAGCCAGAGGATTAATAATAGCTACTGTAAACTAAACTAAATTAATTACTATCATCATCGCTCTAAATACTGTATACTAAAGGACATCATTATTATCTACTGTAAAGTTACACTAGTAATTTAGCAAACAAATGTTATAAGACATCATTTTTTATAATACCTTTAGAGGGATCTAGGGCAGATAACAACACAACGCTTAAGACAATTAAAACAAAAACAAATTAACCGTGGTTTTACTATACTAACTATAGACTAACCATGAAATCTGTAGTAAAATAATGGTTGTAAATTAATCCGCCAAAAAAAAAAATAAATAAATAAAATAAATAAATTTGGTAAGAGAGAAATGACTCATGAAAATGCAATAACATGTTCAGTATTAGAATTTTTCTGTAAAGGTATTGTCATGATGTAATTATTATTGTACTAATTTTGAAATTAGGCAATTTAGAAAATACGGTTTTATTAAATCTAAAGAATTTAAGTAATTTTAATGTGATCCTTTAAATTAACCTTTAAATTGACCTCCTTTAAGTTGACCTAAAATAAACTTATGTTATTACAAGCCAAATACAATGAGGTGGTTGTTACAAGAAGGTGGAGACAGTTTTGTTCATAACAGTAGATGGCTGATGGGAAAACGGACAAGAAAATTAGTGAAGAAAAGTAAACACACAAAGTGAGATGCAGAGAGATATTATGGAAAATGAAGAGACTGAAAAGGAAAATGTAAATGAATGTGCAGTTCAAGAGAGAACTTTTAATTATTTTGCATGGACCCAGCCTAAGGTTCTAAACTTTTTTTTTCTTTTTTTTAAATGTGATGGCCATAAAAATTTAGCTGTCGATGGCCTGAAATTTTGTCCTAGTCCTGCTCTGTTCTGCATACTGTTTGTTCAGTCTTGATACAGTCATTAGCTAACAAAATATAAGTTATTTTGTATTAAAGTGTCAATATGACATGAGGTCCAGTTACTAGCGTGACACTAAAACAGGTAGTAGTAATGGGTACTTTTTACCTAAGTACATGTCAGAACTCATACTTCTTTACTTTAACTTGAGTAAAAAAGTGTTATCAGTACTTCTACTTTAACTAGAGTATTTTTAAACATGAGTATCTGTACTTCTACTTAAAGGAGAAGTCCACTTCCAGAACAACAATTTACAAATAATTTACTTACCCCCTTGTCATCCAAGATGTTCATGTGTTTCTGTCTTCAGTCGTAAAGAAATTATGTTTTTTGAGAAGGAACGAGTCGTCTCGGGGAGTGATTCATTCAGTCGTGCATGCGCAACATCCTATTAGGTTCTGTACTGGAATTAGTTCACCTGTTTCGAGTCTTCGGGTTTTTCGAGTGGTTTGTTCATCTTATGAGGCTGTCACATGATGAACGAATGACTCAAACCCAAAAACTTGTCAGATAAGAGGTGAGGTGAGCTAATCATAGACTAAAGACCCAGGTAAACAATGAATTAATCTTTTCTGTTTCTTTTAGCATTATAGTTTTGTCTTGTTTGTAGTGTGATCAATGTTTGTGTAAGCAGTAGATGTGTTAGGGAAGTAACACGTAACATTTTAATTATATTTTGCTAAAATGAACAAAATGAACAAAATGACTCGAAAAAAGATTTGTTCATTTTGCTGAACGAGACTCAAAGGTCGGTAAAATGATCCGAACTTCCCATCACTGCTACAAATCACGTCTAAGGTCTGTGTACTCCAGCTAAAAAAGGTAGAGTATGCGAAAAACTCCATATTATTTTCTCCTACAACTTCAGAATCGTCCAACATCGTTGTACCTTTTTGTTTGTAAACAGCGTTTGCTTACTTGCACTTTCTTAGTCTTTGCGCGTTCGCTTTGTAAACAGTGGGTCTGTAGTTCCACGTACATTCTACGTGACCTTTCAACGTGATTCAATTGCACGTAGCGTCATGGACGCGCATCCCAGAGCCTGTGCTACACAAGCTTTTGTGCTTAAAAAGCATACAAATTTTTATTTTCTGGAAAAAAAAAGACAAATCGTTTCACTAGATAAGACCCTTCTTCCTCGGCTGGGATCATTTAGAGCCCTTTGAAGCTGCATTTAAACTACATTTTGGAAGTTCAAAATAGGGGCACCAATCAAGTCCATTATATGGAGAAAAGTCCTGAAATGTTTTCCTCAAAAACCATAATTTCTTTACGACTGAAGACAGAAAGACATGAACATGACAAGGGGGTGAGTAAATTATTTGTGAATTGTTGTTCTGGAAGTGGACTTCTCCTTTAAGTGAAGGATGTGCGTACTTTTGCCATCTCTGTGCAAAATATATGTATATTATTAACAACACATCAGCAAATGAGATCTTATTCATCTTCATGATCCTCACCTTCCACCATCCTCTACTCTACTCTCTGCATTGCCTTTGAGTGTTTCTGCTTCCTTTTTTTTCCAATCCTCAGCTGTAGACTCCTTTCCCAAGCACTTTAATTGTTTAGCATTAACATTTCCTCTGTATAATTCCTTAATGTAAAACACGTCATTAGCTTTGTTCCTCACAGCAGCTACTACATTCTCAAGGTCCTCAGGTTGGATGCAAAGTATCACGCTTTCTTTGAAAACCAGAATGTCATGCTGTTTTAAATGCTCAACTAATGCAGAGGCAAAGCATTTCAGTGCCAGTGTAATGAGAACTGGGGTCAGCGGGCAGCCCTGATCCAGCAGTTTGTCTCTCTCGATTAAAACATCTGCTGATTTAGTATCTACTTCTGGTGCATCTCTGAGAAGGTTTTTCACAATGAGGAAATCCTGATACAGAGTCGGGTTTGACCGTTTTTGCTTTTCTATCTCATCCTGAATACAAGACAACCTCATCTCAGTGCAGAATGTTTTGGGCGTGATCATGACAGTAGCTGAATTTTTTGGTACACGACCCTTTGACTGTGAATCCAAGTAATCATCCAGACGTTTTGACAGAATGGTTGCGATGATGAGGTAGTCAACATTAAAGAAGTGTTGACTATTGTCATGTGGAGTTTTCATGGTTTCATTAAAGTGTTTCTCAGAGCAGTTAAATGCACCGCTGTGGATTTTGTCATAGAGCATCTTTATGTATGGAATTTGTTCTTGAATGTTGTTTTTATAGAAGGAAACTGGGATGCCGTCTGGTCTTGGTGTGTCTGAGACTTGAAGAGAATTTACAGCTGATATAATGTCAACCTCATTGACTGCATGTGAGCTTTCTTCACCCACTGATGAACCTATTTCACCTGTAAAAAGATCTTTTTTTAGATTCAGCTGTTGGAAGATTGCTTGTCTCTGGTGATCTTTCTGATAAGGCATTGCAGGGATGTTGTTGATCTCTAAAGACACAGGCTGATGGTCGGGCCTCTTAGATTTTTTAATGTCACAACTTCTGACACGCCACATACATTCTTCTGGAACAAAGAAGTAATCCAGTCTGGACACAGGAGAGTCTTTTATGTAGTATGTGTAATCTTGCTCTATAGGGTTCTTTCTTCTCCAGACATCAACCAACTGGAGAGATTTCATAAACTTCTCCACAGATAAGAGCAGTTTACAGCGATTTCCATTCTTTATTGTCTCACTTGTTTTACACTTTTTGTCGATAAATGGATTTAGAACTGTGTTGAAATCTCCACCAATCACCAGTAGCCCTGTGGTCATTGACTGCAGGTATCTTGAAAGATTATCAAGGGTTTTTGTGTCTGTTTCATGGTTATAAACACTGACCAGAGTGTACAGCTGACCATCCAGTTTACATTTCAAGACAACATAAGTTCCACAAGCATCTTTTTCAACACCTATGCATTCATAATCTAGTCTTTTCCTCACTAGTATGGCTGTTCCCTTGCTGGAGGAGGTGTACTTTGTGTAGAAAATATGCCACTCATCCCTATAGTCTTCTATGTGTTCGTCTTCTGTTCCAATGTGTGTCTCCTGTAAGAAAGCAATGTCTGCATTTTGTAGTTCTTGAAATTTTTGGTCTCTGTTTTGTTTAAGTCCATTAACATTCCAGGTGATGAAGTTTATGTTCTGTGTAGCCATTGACAGATTTGCTCTCACAGACCAAAGATCCTCAACTTAGTAAGTTCTGTCAAAACAAAAAGTGATGGAGGGTAGGAACTTTTTTGTCTTGCTTCATTTAATTATAAGTCAATTACTGAGACTTGATATCATGATATCCTGACAGTATTAGAAGCATTTTACAATTGACAGACATTTTTATCAAAACAGTGCTAAATTTAATTGAAGATTTACATTTAGATTATATTTTATCAGTTTGTGCCTTTAGTCTATGTTTACGTCTCCTTTCTAAAATTTGGGCAGTCAGTAAACTTTGCTTTACTATTGTTGTATTCTTTGGCTAAACAGTGTATTTGTTTAGCAGTAATACACTCTTTTTACATTTCCAGTGTTCTCAGTTTTTGTCATAGTTGTGTATTTACAACTTTTGTATTTATGAACTACAACAAATATAATTTGTGCGTTCCCATTTGCTCAAATAGTGAAAAAAAAAAAAAAATTAAAGGTAGTGTTGAACTGATTCCTATCCAAAAAAAAAATAATAATAAAAAAAAAAAAAAAACACTGACACTGATTACAGACAGAAAGAAATCAAATTTACCTTCAGTTGTTGTATTAAAAAATGGTCACACAACAGTAGGCTAACTTGTTTTCTGTAATTTAATGTAAAGTAATATAACACAAAGTACTGTCTTATAAATGTACATTTATCATGTCTGGTTTTGAGGTTTGTTCTTTATTTTTCACGCCCTTTGTTCATAGTCATGGTTCCTGTTATGTCATGTGTTTCCCTTGCCCTCATGCGACCCTACTATTGCATCTCTAGTTTGTGTCTTGTTCTCATTGGTTCCTTTGTTGTATGTGTCAGGCATTCACTGGTTAGTTTATGTCATATGACCCCTATTGTTTCATATAGGTAGCCCTCATGTTGCTATTGTTCCTTGGTCTAGCTTGGTAGCTTGTTAACCGCTGTAGGTGCGTTTCTTCCAGTTGACCGTTATAACATTACATAAAAAATGACAATATGAAAAACATTGCTAAATTTATGATTGTCACGAATCTGGTCGGTGTCCCGCTGTCCGCCCACCACCAGATGTCACTTTCACCCCATCATTACACTCTGACTCCTGTACCACTCCCCCGGACTACATCTCCCGCCATGCATCACGCTGATTGCGTCTATTCATGTGACCAATCAGCAGCTCTATAAAAACCCTGGACTTTCCCCATGCAAACCACGGAGTATTGAGTTGTTATTGTTGTATTTCCATTGTTAGCATTTCCTAGTTTCTAGTTCCAAGTTCTTTGTTCTCTCGCCTGGCTTCCCCGTTTTTCGACTGTTCGCCGCCTGCCTTTACGGACTATCTTTCGTTATTGGATTATTCTCTACGTTTTGCCTGTGATATACCTGTCTGCTCCTGTTTTGACCCTGCCTGTACGACCATGTCTTTGTCTCGTCCCAATAAAAGCTCGCAAGTGGATCCGCTCGCCTCTCGTCATTCACTCCGCGTTACAATGATGTTGTTAAACTTTGGAAACATGTCATCACAGATCACACACTTTTAACCTTTTTTTCCCACCCTACTGTGGAAAAAAAAATCACCAGTAATACTACTATTACTACTACTACAACTACTACTACTAATAATAATGATAATAATAATACAACACACCATTTGTGACTGTTAATGGTGTAGTAATTTTTACTATAGGCTTTTGTTGTACCTCGCACGAGTGTCTTAAATTTCTTGCTTAATGTAAATTATAACTTGAGGATTGAGGATAGTGCAGAGGGATAAAAAAGTCAAAAAGTTAATGTCAAATACTTGTTGGATAAAACAGGAATAGTAATTTCGGGCACACATTATTTTAGAGCCCAATTCATGCTATAAACAAACAATTAACTACGACTTTTGCCTCAATAAACTCTTAATTTGCTGCTTATTAATAGTTAGTAAGATAGTTGTTAAGTTGAGGCAATCGGTAGGATTAGGGATGTAGAATATGGTCGTGCAGAATATCTACTTTATAAGTACTAATAAACAGCTATGGAAAGTTTGGAATGATTAAGCTAAAATAAGACAACAATGCATTTTGACAAATTAAGTTTTAGAATTTTAGTTAAATTTAAGCACCATAGTAATTTGAAAAAAATTACCTTTTTTCTCCCACGATACTGTGGAACGGGACACTGCTGTTCAGCTGTCAAGTGTCGAGTAAGATTTCTGACCTTAAATCTGATTCCTCTTTGGGTGTGGACTTCTTGATGTGTTAAGCAAATAGAAAGAGAACATGTCACCTTTGTTAAGTTTATCTGACTTTAGGTTGTACTATATAATTGGAAGTTCAATAGCTTACATAGATGTTTGCAGTATGTATTGACTTGCATTCCATAATATCTAATACAAGCTTAATTGCAGCTTTTTAAACTTTTTAAAGCACATTTTCTAGCCTCACTAACTGTGGCAATTTTTATCAGCACCACTATTAATTATTAAATACTGAGCTTTAGTCTTCTGAAAAGCATTGGTATAAACTAAACTAAAAAAACACATGTAAACACAATGTAAAATAGTTCTTTGTTAATCTGTTCACAGATGGAGATGTTTCAATATTAGACAATCAAAGATCATTACTGCATGAGAGGCTTCAGGATTCGAATGATTAGATGCACTTAATGCTTAATGATTTTTTTTTTTTTTTTTAGTTTTTCTAAATCACTTTTTTAGAAGCGGCACAATCTTCACAACTGTAAAAAAAAACAAAAAAAAAAAAAAAAAAAAAAAAAAAAAAAAAAGAAAAATCCAGAACTCTATTGCATTTTGCAAAATGTAGTAACTTACCCAAAACCTTTAAATCATGCTTCAGAACCTAGTTATTGTGCCAAAAAATTGGCCACTGCCAGCAAAATAAAAGGTGTCATCAAATATCAAAATGTAGGTGTTTCTGCACCTTCACCTTCTTGTTTTGTCTACTTTTTTTGTTAACATTGACTGGTTAATGAAAATGTCAGTTTCATCTGTGTATTTAAATACAGGTTTTAACATTAGGCAAAAAATGCTAGGAAAAGTCAATACTGTTGTACTCAAAATAAATAAATAACCAAGCGTTTTGATTTATACTCCGCATGTGCTTCCAAACTTGATTTGTAAGATTGTGATTTCATTATTTCATTACAATAACAAGCCTTTTGAAAACTTAACAGACATTGCCAACATTCCATGTAAGATATTAATGGAATATACATGTATGTCTGACAGATATTGATAACAGAATGGATCATCTTGCAAGTGATGGCTCACATGATAAAGGAATGTTTAGAAGTTGTGAAGAGCTGAGAATCTACTTTAACTGAGAATTGATTACTTTTGATCAACAATCATGTACATTTAATTTTTTTGCACACGTGCTAAACGCAATTTGCTTAAATCAATAAAAAATATAATCAGATATGAACAAGAAAGTTATGGTTAAATGCAACACTGTCAGATTTCCTCATGTCTCATCCACCTGTGAGAAAACATTACAGTACAAAGCACATAATATTACAATAATAACGTCTTCCATTCTTGCTCGGTCTGCAATAGCGTAATGGAATGTCAAGAATTAACCAAGAATAATGTTCAGTCAATTTAGGAAAACTCTGAAATGTTATATACACAGTTTAATTGAAACTTGTCAATCAAGGGCATGAATAAATAGGACTGTAAAAATTACACACAGTTAGCCAAAACAGTTCATCATAAGTACTTACTGTGCACTATTACAGTCACACGCTTCCTCACTCTCACATCTGTGAATGCTGCTGACAAGCTTTTATAACAGCCATAAACTGCATGGGGGGAGGAGTTACAGCACAGGAGTGCTTCTTAATTTCAATCCTGCAGATGCTTGAATAGTACAGTATGTCTCCCATATGTAACATAACCTGGATCAATGTAGCCAATACTGTAGCTCCATTTACTTAACATGGGACACTGTAATTCTGTACAGCAGTACTGTTATATTACTATTCCTGTTTACTCTGAAATCACAATAATCACTTTTCATTTTACAGGAAGAAAACTTAAAGAGCACTAAAGTATTTGACAGCACTAAGTACTTTCAATATCAAAGTCACAAATATTTATAGAATATTAGAAAGGGGTAAATAACATAAACCATATAAGAAAGGCTTAAATCCACATTAAACCCTGATGGTGGCAAAGTATTTAAAGTGTAGATCCAGAAACATGCCCTTCGTAATAATAATTTATCCATATCGCCACCCCTTGTAGGTTTGTTTACCTTAGTACGGGTATACTGCAGAACACTGACACTATGACCAGCCTGTTTAAAATGTAATGCAATTGGATTGCGCTACTCCAATTTTGATATTCGTTACGTAATGCTCTACAGTTTTGCCTACATATACAAGGCCACATGGACTTGAGGTAAATAACATGGGTATAACACATAAGTTTTTTCCACAACTGTTTGTGTTCACTTAAGACATACAGTAGTCAACATTTGAAGTGGATCAAAAGATTTAATTAAAGTTGTCCTAAGACAAGAATGGGTATTGTTTTGGTTTAAGGACAACTTTTATGAAAGGTTTTGATCCACTTCAAATGTTGACTACTGTATACATTTATATTTATGTGACTACTTGCCAAGACAGACATATTTTGAAGTAATTCAGTGTTGTACGCTGTCTGAGAGAGGCAGATTTCTGTGTGCTTCGGAAATCTGTCAGTGCAAGTAACACTGAGATCTTTTTCTTGGTTTATTGTGCTTAAAAACTAGTTTTAACATTAAGCACTTATACTGTATATACATAGGCTGGTTTGGTTCCGAGTGGGTGGAAAACCTAGGACTAGTTAGCAAAAGTCTTTTGTCAAAAATCCAAAATGTTGCCAAAAGGGTTACATAAGACACTTGAGCCTGCAATTGACGGTTGAGGAGTTACGAGCGATTTCGTACTTTTGAGCACTGTATTGCCCCCATCTCTCCAGGTTTCAAGTCTCTATGACTTACGGTGTGGTCTGCACGATCAATTTTACATGGGGATTGCTGATCCTTGGCCATTCTAATAATTACAACAGAGTTTTTGCAGCACCCGAGCTAAAGCTATTCATCGTTTGTAAAGTAAATGTTTATAAATGTTTACTAATCATTCAGGTCATTTATGGGTGTTATAGCAGTTTCACACATACTCCGTTTGCAGTGAGTATGCGGTGTGTTTTTCTTTTCACTTGCCCAAAGTTGCATGCGACTGAGGTCTGGCGGTGGGTTCCAGGAATGGTGCATCTGCAAAAGTGCAGTTGTTTCCACTCTATTTTTTATGTGCTGGACGGACTGAATTAAAGTGACGGCACATTGTTTGTTGTAAAATTTACATGGATTGACACAAACATGTAGTAATTACACAATAAATGCATATAATTAAAGTCTACTGTTTCACAGCCAACACATATGGCTTTTTGGCTAGGATTAAAACAAGGAAAAGTGCACTTTTAGATAGCCTAAACATGGCAATAATAGATGGCCCTCACAGAGGTAGAAAAGACAGTTCTTTGTAAATCACAGGATTGCTTGTAATACAGATTTAAATGCAGAAGAAAGGGCAGGAGAGTGTCTGTTTCTATCAGTGGTAAGTTTTAATTTAGAATGTTTGGTTTACTACCTTTTAATGTAAGAAAGGTAGACTATAGGCTATGTTTAGCAAGTGCCAAGTAAAATGCATTGAATAATATGTTGCTTATATTTATTGCATTTAAATGTAAATATATAAAGATTGTCTTACTCTGCTGTGTAAGCATTTTCAGTAACAACGTTTGGATTTCAAATCAAAATAATAGATAAATGTTATGGTTGTGGTAAACAGCTGTGGTTCAGCAGACTGCAAAAGCATCCTGTTTGAAAGCACAGATGAGTCTGTGCTGCTTCTACACCACAATTCAGCTACAAATGGACTGATCTAAAATGCTATTTTACTATTCATTCTGCTTGTCAAGATGTCTGTGTGCTCTTCTTTTTTCAGAATAAGTACCCCAAAGAGCTACAAAAGGCCTCTTCTTACACAATAAAATTAAGTGAGGTGATGATGTATTTACTTATCTTACACATTTTTTCTCTAATAATGCATGTTATTTCTAACTGTGTCAGTGCCCTTCATATTGTTTATAAAGGATGTGGTATATATGCCAGCTTACAGGATGTGTATGCATGCAGGCTACACAAACTGTGATATTCACAGCCTCCAGTTTCTCCTATTTGATGATTCTGTAATTTTTATTTCTAAACTTACAATTTAGACCCTTATTTAGTTGTGATGAGAATGTTTTATTTCTCTTAAAACGTTGTAGACATAAATGCAAGCATTTTAATCAGGAAACACAAATGTTTCCATATTGTTTGTGTCTACCCTTTTTTAAGCTCAGTGTTTTTCCTTTATAGACCTTGATTTAGATGGCTTATTGAAATGAATGCAGATGAAAACGAAATATGTAGGATAGAGTTATAGTTTTTACAATAGCACACACTTTATAAAGGTCTGTTGAAAGTTTTGGGAAAGATATTTCATCAACTGATCAATTATCATTTTGTTAAACAACAATACAATCCACTGAACCCACAGTACTTCTGTCTTCACAGCCTCATTTTCATTCCTGTCAAAAATTAAAATGAGGGCACAGCTCACCTTGGTACTAAGAAGCCAAGGTGAGGCCCTATTTCCACCCACTGGCCAACCTTTGCTTGAGGACAACATTCCCCGTCTGCTGATCTGTAAACAAACAAGAGCTGCTCTGAGCATCTAATGCTCTGGGTGCGGTCCAATAACGTGTATAGCACGAACAGGACACAGCAACGCTAAGGCCGGGTCTGCCTCCTCCGGCAGCAGCGTTTGCAGGTCCACCACCTGAACCCGAAGGTGAGAGGTGGGAACCCGGGGCACATAACCAGACCGGGATCTCAAGAATATGTGAGAATAGCCGGACCAAATTTTTAAGGCACGTTCCGTTGGTTGAAAAATGCATATAGGTTCCTCACCCTCTTAATGGAAGTGAGCATGATCAGGACTGAGGTCTAAGCGACTGAATTTGTAGCTCGACTGATCCAAGCGGCTCAAAGGAAGCACTTCGTAGACCTAAAAGGGCCACGGAGAGACCCCATGAGGGGATAAGGTGCAATCCTACAGGGACTTATCCCTCTGCACCCTTCAGGAACCTGTCGGTCAGGTGATGCCCCCCTAGGGACGACAGTCCACTGCATCGTTTTTTTTTTTTTTTTTGATATGCCAAGATGGCCACGATAAACATACAGTGGAGGGAACATTCTTTGCTCCAACTGCAAGAAGGGAAGCATACTGAGCATTTCAGATTAACTCGGCAAATGGAGCACCATACAACAGAAAGACCTCACCTCAGAGCGTATGCCTACCTCATAGAGGGGTCAGTAGCCTAAGTGATAATGTCTACCACAGCCTGAGAAGGCCAGTGAGGTCTTACCACATCCACAGATTGGGATGCGTGAGCCGGACTGTGCCCATCCTTAGAAGAAGATTCTTTTTCAGGGGAATCTTCCCGGGACGGGCTGTCACAAGGAGAATGAGTAAAACCCAGCAACCCAGGTTCGGGTGGGTCAATAAGACGCACCAGAGAACCTGCTCCTTGTCCTCCCAATCTAGCACAGGGTTTGTGCAGGGAAGCTTACTCCTGTTCATAGACCCTGGGTCCAGCTGTGTGCCAGCGCGTGCCTACCTAGCCCTCGGTCAGGAACAAGCCAGCAGTAGGAGGACTCAGTTAAGCGGGAAGGGCGGGCGAGTTGCAACATGCGGCGGGAGCACAGACCACCGCAGGGGTAGGTGTACGCTACTGTGGCTATGTTGTCCTATGGACTAGCGTGCGCTTGTCCCGCAGCATCGGTAGGACCCGGCGGAGGGTAAGCACTGCTAGCAACTCGAAGCGGCTAATGTCGCTGCAGTCGAGGTCCCTTCCAGGACTGCCTCGAGCCTTGACATCTAGCCTAAGAGCACAGCTGCCTGTAGGAACATAGGGTCTGACCAGTGGCTGAGAAGGTGGCAACACTGACTGTAGAAATCAGGCTGTTTTCAGCACCAACTCTTTCAGCTGACATGTCTCGACCGGATCCAACTCCATACAGAGAAAAAAGGGAGCTCAGCATTTTTTTTTTTTGAGCTCACCCTTCTCCCGGTTGAATGCACCAAGTTCCCATACTTGTCCAACAAATCTATACAGCTGGGGCTGGCAGACGCTTACAGGCTAAAGCGAGAAGCATGGACAGTCCCACCAGGTGGCGGCGCTCGCGAGCACGAGTGCACCGCAATCGCACACTCCACCGGAGGGTGTCAACGTTTTCCCAAGCCATCTCCACTTAGAATTATGGCCTAATGTAATGCAGGAGGGCCATAGCATTCAGGGACTGACCCGACGGAGCAACCCAGACTATAATCCTCAGGTCTCCCATGCTTCCAGCCAATGCAGCCTCAGGAGTCCAGTGACCCGTGAAACTGGAAAGGGTAGAACGCAAAGACGGCCTACATATTAATGCCCATGCAGTGTGAGCACAACCCATTCACAAACGCCATCTCAACATGCATTTGTTTACATCCCAGACCTGTGAGACAGCGATTGTGACCGTCATGAGGAAATAAGGAAACTATCGCTCCCCAAAAGCACATGGTCGGAAATGCATCTTGAAAAAGACACTCTCCACGATCGTGTATGCTGTAGGAAATTACTCTTTTAGGCCGGATTGCCCAGGGGAGGGCCGCAGCATTTATCTGTTAGCGCAGCAGGGCGATCTCTCAGCTGGAATGCAAAGAAGGGATGTTCCACACAGCCGAGAAACTCCTGCAGCGATTAGGGTATTTTCTTTCTTCTTGTAGAAGCAGCTCACAAAGCAATCGGCTCCGAAGCAAAAATCTGAATCAGTGGATGCATGCCGCCATCTTACATACCCGTATGTACGAGGGGAGTGGCTTAGCATGCAAATTCCATTTGCCTATTTCATTGGTTTTTTCTTCTTAAGATCGGAGGTGATTGGGCTCCCAAGTAGGACCCCAAATACGTCAGTATTGACGTAACGTTTTAGACTACGACTGAAGGGGAATGTTCTTTATCTTCTTTATATTCGGTCTGACATAGGGATAAGAGCTATAGGACAAATAAAAGAAACATGCAAAAACCAAATTTTTCTTATTACATTACCTTTTAAACAAATGAGAATGTCAACATACATTCCTGAATGGATAGAACATAGACAGACTTTTAAAGGTGCCATAGAATGAAAAACTGTATTTACCTTGGCATAGTTGAATAATAACAATTCTGTACATGGAAATGACATACCATGAGCCTCAAACACCACTGTTTCCTCCTTCTTATGTAAATCTTGTGCGTGCAAAAGACCACTGAAAAAGAGAAATGAAAATCCCAACATGACATGGACTGTTATGTTATAGTTGGGATTGTTAATAGTTATGCTCCCAATATTTGCATGTACCAGAAACAAGCGAGGAATAGAAAAAATTGTAGATCACGGAAATAAATTTTACGCTCCAGGCTGTGCAAGGATGGGTTGGTGTCTGTATTCAGAAAGGCACGGAAACAAGTAACGCACTCTAATAAAATAACACAAGCCACTAAAGGGACATGGTTAGCTGCTTGCTAGCGGTAGGCTGTTACATTACAGTACTGTGTAATGTCAGATCTGATCTTGTAAAATGTGTGGTAAATACTGCCACTGTAGTATATACAGAGCACGTGCGATCGCAAATCTTGAAAGTGAAAGTAAAAAGTTATCATGCATTCAAAAACAGTTCCAATGCCCTGCATATTAATAGCGACTCCCTGATTAAATGTATATATTCCTCCCTGTGTTTCCTTCCTGCTGTGTGAGCTACTGAAATGAGCCGCACTCAGTGAAAGTGCGGCTTCTGACAAACCTATCCTTTGGGGCAGCCGTGGCCTAATGGTTAGGGAGTCGGGCTTGTAACCGAAAGGTTGCGGGTTTGAGTCCCAGGTCCGGCAGGGATTGAAGGTGGTGGGAGTAAATAACCAGCACTATCTCCACCTTCCAAACCACGACTGAGGTGAGTCCCTTGAGCAAGGCACCGATCCCCGAACTGCTCCCCGGGCGCCGCAGTGATAGCAATATGCCTGCCCGGGTGTGTGTTCACGGTGTGTGTGTGTGTGCGTGTTTGTTCACTTCTCACTACTGTGTGTGTGTGCGCACTTGGATGGGTTAAATGCAGAGCACAAATTCCAAGTACGGGTCTCTTGGCCACACGTCACATCCTTTCCTTTTTTTTCCCTTTTTGAAACACCCAACAGAGCAGAGCTCATCATTATTATTCATGACCCTTCCAAATAAGGTAACAACAGACCAATTCACTCTAGGGACAAACCCTAGGGTTGTAAATAGACATGTAAAACCATTTCTAGAGGATTTTTGCCCTTACCTAAGCCACACACCTTCTACAGTATGTAGATATCAGAGAACCATTTAAAATATTGTATCAATGCATTATATGGCACCTTTAATTACTCCAATGACACCAAATAGCACCAAACAGTGGCACTAAACTGAATTGCAAAAATACAATTCTAAAAATGTATTTGTACCACAACATTAATTTTTGTAAATACTAACTTATAATAATTTTTATAAACAGCCCAGTCAAGACTTGTCTGTGGAGCGGTGCATTTTTATTTTCATTGTGGAGGGGATTTTTGCTAACATCTGAAATTGTGTAGAGGTATTCCTCTTCAGCTGGCTCAGCTTGATCCAAATGGAGCTGTTGTTGCTTTTATCACCGCCCTGTGGCTTTTGAACAGCAACACCTTAGCAAAATTGTCTTTGTTTCCACATGCATGGCATTATTTTCCATTTTGCAGGGCATTATCTCTCTTGAGATTGTGCAGGGTTTCCGCGGGTCTTAAACAAGTCTTAAAAAGTCTTAAATCGCTTTCCCGTGAATTAAGGCCTTAAGTCAGAGCAGAAAGTCTTAAATTCATATGATCATGGCATTAATTTTCGTGAGGGATTGTTTCCTCATGTGTTTCATTTTAAAATGAAGCGAAAGCGTAATTTCTGTGCTACATGGTTTAGGTCGCTCAATATTCATTAAACAATACGCGGTAGATGGCGGTATGAGCCGCTTCATCTGTCAGTCACACTGTCATTTAAATTTTTTTTTATAGTAATAAAAATCCTTTAGTTTAGTTAGTGAACAGACAATATAATTGATACTGAACGCGGCTGCTCAATGCAGTGTGCCGAACGACAGTCGCATCACAGATCAGTTGCATAAACTTAGCCTCTATGTTAAGACAGCGTCTTAAGTACTAGTCTGATAAACTAGCAGTTAACCAAAGAGTAATCAGTCTTATTTTTTTGGATCCAGCTTGGACTAATCTACATTTTTCTGTAACTGAATATAAAACATTAGGACCAGACATAAAGAAAAATTTGGCTGACTTACTTTTTAAGACTGGTCTAACCCCTTTATGCAACCGGCCCCTGATTTTATTTATCACGTAGAGTGAGACTGACAAGAAGAGAGAGGTCAGAAAGACAAGACGTTGGCGGAGGAGTTTCAAAACGAAATGCAAAAGCACCTGTTTTAAAAAATATTTTGGATTTTGAAAAGCCTTTTCACTTATGCCATTTATCTAAGGTGATAGTGGAAGTTTCATATTTATTTGGTTCCACCATGTTTACTGATTTTTATTTATTTAAACTGTATGTGTTGTTTTTTTTTTTTTTTTTTTTTTATTTATATTAAGTGTGCAAGGTGTATGCCGTGCTTCCAAGCTTTCTTATTCGTTTTGCTATAAACGTTCCACATTTCTTATTTATTTGGTTACACTGTGTTTTTCATTTTTGTATACCTATTTAAACTTTGTGTAAAGTTATTATTTTATATTAGGCATATAACATGGTATATTATTATTCGTTTTGTTAATAAAAATTCGTTACGTTATGTTAATGCCGCTAATTTAAAAGTGAAAGTAAAATGCGCAGTTGCTCAAAAAAAAAAAAAAACTTTCGTTCTTTGTAATATTAACATAGACATATACATATACATACATATACACAGGCTAAGCACACGTAACGCGCCACTCCTCCCGGAGAAAAGAAAACGAACAACAAAAAAAGGCGAGATGACGCCCGTGTATCACTTTCAGGTGCGTTCATAATCCTGAGAAACTTTTTTGGCTGTTAACGTTAATAACATGTTTTAATGTCGGTAATAATTTTACCACCACCGACGAACCTGCCTTTCTAGTTTCCATGGCTTAAAATTCATTAACCGATATGAAAACAGTGAGGCAATAATGATCGGTTAATTAAAAATGATCATATGGTTTCATTAAATAACACTGTTAAAATACATAATGTGGGCTAATATGAAATAAACTATTTATGTACATTACATATTTTTAGAAATGCCTGCAAAGGGCGCCAATAATTGTTGTTGTTACACTTACAGGACGAACAAATCCTTGTTTAATAGTGACCAAATATTTAATTCAAATATCCACTTAATCTTGTGATAGAAATGCTACAGCCTCTATATTTTCTTAAACAAAAACATGTGGACATCACAACCCTTGCCAAAATTAACTATGGTTTTATCATAGTAAAACTGCTTAATTTTCTTTTGTGTGTTCTCTGGATGCTGGAGACAATAAAATCAATTAGACAACTGTATTAGGCCTAATACAATCATAGTCACAGGTAACTGTCTAGATCTACAACTGTAATTTATAAATAATACAATTTTATTGCAATTTATTCATTTACTTTTATATTTTATTAAAGTTCTATTTTGACCCTGTATAATAGGTGTTTTTCTTTTTTTTTTTTTTTTTTTTTTTCACTTCCATAGGGCACCTATTTGGCCAGCAGCTGCCCTGTTTACAAGCTACTTAAAACTGAAGGAAAGCGAGGAAAAGTCGGAAAACTCAAACAAACAATTGCTAGACACTGAATTGCTGTCAATTTAAATGTGAAAGTAAAACTCAAACTATACTTAGAGAACATATTGCCGTATTGTCTTCCCTTCGATTATTTTTTTTTTTTCTTAAATTTTATTTAGTTGGTCTTAAAAAAGTCTTAAAAAAGTCTTAAATTTACCCTCATAAAACCTGCAGAAACCCTGTTGTGGGAAAACTCCAGCACAGTAAAAGCATGTTTTCTTGACATGATTATTTACACCTGACACATCTTTGCATCTTGGGAATTTGCATCACAGTTTTGTTTTTGTCTTGTATCTGCAGCTTGCATCTCTGCCACCTCCATGCAGTGGTGGACAAAGTACACAAAACCAAGTACTTGAGTAAAAGTACAGATACGTATAGTAAAATATTACTCCAGTAAAAGTAAAAGTGCTGATAGATTTATTTAGCAATTTTATATAGGCTACTTAATTTAATTTTATATTAGCATATTTATTTTATAATCCTTATAAATAAAAATACATTTTTCTGTTGTTGTTGATATGGACTATGTTGACGAGAGTGATGTAATATTTACTGTGAAGCTTACACTGCAATGTACCTGAGGGATTTGACCATCTAATTTTCACCAGTAAGAAAAAGTGTTTTAAAGTTTGTTGTTTTGCATAAACAAAGTCTACCTAACCAGCATATGCTGTTTTTTTTTTCAACAGGGTAACCACTGGCATGTGAGCAGTAGGAAAAACTGCCGCAAATCATTTATTATTAGTCAACTGTTTTATGATAGAAATTTTAAATAACTGACAGCTATATCCAGTGATGCAAGCTACTTGACTTTTTTCCTCAAATATGGCCAGTTTAAGAGAGAGAGAGAGAAAGCAAGAGAGAGAGAAAGCGAGAGATTAAAGTTGTGTGTGCTGCTCTCACAGATCAAAGATGCTAGCTTAGTAAGTTCCCTGTCAAAACAAATAGTGATGGAGGTTAGGAACTTTTTGTTTTGCATACTGAGACAAAATGGTATCCTGAATAATATAAAGTAATATAAGCATTTTACAACAGAAAGACATTTTTATTCAAAAAGTGATAAATAGTTTTCTTAAAAACAAAAAAGCTGCATCATAAATGATGTAAGCATGCTCCAGGCTGGAACAATAAGTGTAATGTGAGTGCACGTCAGCAGGGAACTGAGGAGAAAACCACAGAATCACAGAATCATCATGAATGACATTTCAGAGTTAGCATGCTGCGTTCCAATTCAAAGACTGCAGCCTCCGGAAGACGGGTTCTTTGAAGGATGCGGTTGACTTGGCCTACAAAGGACGCCTTTGCGTCTAGCCTTTGCAGGATTTCCTAATTGATTACTTCCTTGTTTTACACAAACCAACTCAGTCATTTCCGGTCAACTTTACTGTGCCATAATAGGAGTGTCCTTTTCTCATTTTCTTTATATAATCCATTCACAATTAGAAGAAAAGTTTTTTGTTTTTTTTTGTTTTTTGTTGTCAAAGAGGACCAAACGTCCATGTATACCGTTTTTTATGAATGACAAATGCGAGTGTAAAACATTACACAAGTAAATCACGAGTCATTGTCATTGTCGCCTATCAGTGACGCAATGTCCGCGCTATCATCAGTTTCCACATATATGTATATATATATATATATCTGTGTATGTCTGTGTGTGTGTGTATGTGTATATATATATACAAGCTTGATTATTTGATTGTGGGTGTTTTATTATTCATGGGAGTATACCTGCATATTTGATTAAATGTGTTTAATTAGGGTGACCACCTGTTACCTATAAAGATCTGTACCTTAGTTCATGTAATTTGTGCCTGACGAAGACCTGATTGCAATAAAAAAAAAAAAAAAAGTTGCAATAAAAAAACCTTTTATGGAGCAGTCATATCAGTGTGCGGACATCACAATTGTTTTTCCACCACTGAATGACTAACATATAAAACAGCACAGAAGGGCAACCCCAACATTGTAATTTGTATTTTGCTCTGGTACTGTTTCTCAGAACCCTGTTAAGAATGCCTATTTTTAATTTATCTGATAAAAGTGTGTCTGTCTTGTTTCTAGCCATTTCTTTTGCCAGAAAATGTCTTAAGACGGTCCATCAGACCTTTACTGATTCCTCTTTACTGATACACTGCTTTATTGTTTACATCATCTGTGTAGTTCTTTGAATGGGACTCGAAGTGGTCATGATGGTAGCTATCTGGCCATGATGGTGGCTAAGATCAGATAGATAAGCATTAAATCTGTAGCGAGTCTCAGATACTTTAAAAGCCTCAATGAAAGAGTCTGGGATGTTCATTGATGGCTCAAGTATATTGTGATAAAAAGTACACAAATATGGAATCAGAGCATAAGAGTTATTCACATGGAATAGTAGAGAGAAGTATTTTATCTGGATGCTTGGTAAATGTGTGACGTCACACCGACAAGGCTGCTTCCACGATAGTTGATTGACATGACCGTCTTACCTTAGACACGCTGTGAACAGTCCTACTCCAACTGCCATTGTGTTGACTCTGGTGCAGGGGAAGACAAGAATGCCTCCGATTGAGTGATTGAGGGGTTCTGTTGTTGGATGTAATAATGATCATAGCAGTTGTCATTTACTCCTGACATCTGAGCCGCGGAAGACGCAGTGGATTACTTTTGTTTAGAAGGAAATGCGGTGATTTACATAAATGCGTCTATATTTGTGCAAATCATTTTTGATGCAGCTTCACTTACAGCAGGAGTATAAGGCTTTTTATGCATCTTTGCAAATCACCTTTCTTAATAATGTGCTAGTTAGCAAGTTTTGCAGCTGAATGCAGCTAAAGTAAACAAACCGGCTTCTCACCCCACAGAAGAGGGGGTGAGGTGAGCAGAGCTCGTTAGCATTCAAAGGAGCATGCAATAGAATGGTTTGCTCTGAACAGGAGTGATTTTATAGCGCTGCATGTCGACGCACTGCCCACAAGGCTATCGGCGGAGACACCCTTGAATCTTAACACTGTGTGTCGTTTCCTGTATGATCCATGACTGTTTTTATCCTTTGTGATAGTTGTTCATGAGTCCCTTGTTTGTCCTGTGCAGTTCATCTACCTGCTGTTCTTCAGAAAAATCCTTCAGCTCCTGCATATTATTTGGTTTGAACTCTTTCCCTGTATGAAGTGACTGTATGATTTTGAGATCCATCTTTTTACACTAAGTACAATTGAGAAACTCATACCTAACTACATATCTTACAAAAGGTGAAAACATTTACTGATACTCAAGAAGGCAACACAATGCATTTCATAAGAGTATTCCTCCTTGCACTGAATGTAACCATGTTTAAAGTATACCATGGCAAGTCTACAATTACTCCATTAAAAAAAAGACTAAAAAACAGCCACATTTTTTTCAAAAGCTCTATTAAAATACATATATTAACACTTACTTTGAGACCTGTGATGATTATAGTTGAAAAGTTAAGAGCACAGATCCAACTTGCTGCAGAGATTCTGTCAGTGATTCCTCAGAGTCGATTCCCGCCTTCACCACAAGGGAGCTTCTTCTGTTTAGTTTTGGTGCGTGTTTGGCAAACCATCACATAAAGTATTGCATTTATTGTATTATTGTTCATTGTCCACAAATAAAAGATCGAATACTTGTGGAATAAGTTAGACAGTTATGCTATCATGTATGTCTTTGGATATTGTACTGGTAGCGCTACAGGAACACTCTTTCACAATTTTGTATCACTCCGCCCGCTTGTTCTGTTATTTCTTTCTTTCTTTCTTTCTTTCTTTCTTTCTTTCTTTTTTTTTTTTTTTTTTTTGTCCTTGTTTATAGTTCAAATATGTAGTTTTAATAATAAAGATAATGTCTATGTGAAAAATTGCTTCAACGTTTATCAGACATGAGAGCTCTGGATTGTCAGCGGCTGTTCTGCACTCATGAATCCGCCCGAGAGCGTCTCACCTCGCCCAGATCTTCTGGAATTTATTGCTGGCTCTGATGTCTCTGTAGTGGTTACACATGAGATATAATTCATTATGAGTAAATCTAATGGTAATCTTTGGCCTCATTAATCTATTATACAGTGGGTACGGAAAGTATTCAGACCCCCTTAAGTTTTTCACTCTTTGTTATATTGCAGCCATTTGCTAAAATCATCTAAGTTCATTTTTTTCCTCATTAATGTACACACAGCACCCCATATTGACAGAAGAACACAGAATTGTAGACATTTTTGCAGAATTATTAAAAAAGAAAAACTGAAATATCACATGGTCCTAAGTATTCAGATCCTTTGCTCAGTATTTAGTAGAAGCACCCTTTTGATCTAATACAGCCATGAGTCTGTTTGGGAAAGATGCAACAAGTTTTTTACACCTGGATTTGGGGATCCTCTGCCATTCCTCCTTGCAGATCCTCTCCAGTTCTGTCAGGTTGGATGGTAAACGTTGGTGGACAGCCATTTTTAGGTGTCTCCATAGATGCTCAATTGGGTTTAAGTCAGGGCTCTGGCTGGGCCATTCAAGAACAGTCACAGAGTTGTTGTGAAGCCACTCCTTCGTCATTTTAGCTGTGTGCTTAGGGTCATTGTCTTGTTGGAAGGTAAACCTTCGGCCCAGTCTGAGGTCCTGAGCACTCTGGAGAAGGTTTTCGTCCAGGATATCCCTGTACTTGGCCGCATTCATCTTTCCCTCGATTGCAACCAGTTGTCCTGTCCCTGCAGCTGAAAAACACCCCCACAGCATGATGCTGCCACCACCATGCTTCACTGTTGGGACTGTATTTGACAGGTGATGAGCAGTGCCTGGTTTTCTCCACAAATACCGCTTAGAATTGAGGCCAAAAAGTTCTATCTTGGTCTCATCAGACCAGAGAATCTTATTTCTCACCATCTTGGAGTCCTTCAGGTGTTTTTTAGCAAACTCCATGCAGGCTTTCATGTGTCTTGCACTGAGGAGAGGCTTCCGTCGGGCCACTCTGCCATATTGTAGATAAGCAGAGCATATGCGTACAGGGTTTGTGGATGCGTGTGGTTTATCTGCAATAGAGAGCACAGGCCCAACATCAGAACTTAACATAATAAACTAACATCATTGACGAACCTTATAGGCTGCTCCCCTCAAACTGAAATACTATAGTAAACACTGAATATAACATCAGACTCGTTGACGTCTACAGAATTAAGAATAACAGTATAGACCATTTCGCTAGATGTAAACAACACTGGTCCAGAAGCACTTCCTGTTTGTTTTTTTTTTTTTATTTCACATATACGAATACATCTTAAAGGTGCTAATGTAACATTTTCATCCAGTCAAATGTTATGTTGGTTGTATTTTTTTTTTTTTTTTGTGATGTTTGTGTAAAGTTTAAAAAAAAGAAAGGAAGTGTATCGGGACCTGTATGTTTACATCTGACGAAATGGTCTTTAAACATTATCACTCAAACTGCACTAGTAGATGCATCAGACGCAGCACATACGCATACCATTATCACGTAGCATAGCTCGTTCGGAAACTGCGTCACAATTAACAAACAACTATAATCCGGACAACAGGATAAAGGGATCGTAACTCACATGTATAGGATGCACACGTCACAAAAATACAGTCGAGCTAAGGCTGATCGATGATAATGAATGTCTCTGATGCCTGTTATGCAGAGAGTCCGGTCGCCACCGGCTACCAATACAGACTATCAGCTCCGTATACTCACGTCAGCTCGGAGTGGCCGCTAAGTTATGTGCGTCTTTCATAATAAAAGTCAATGCGGAAGCGCTCAGTCTTTATTGCCTTTTGCACAGTAGGCGAAACTACAGACCCAGTCTTTACGAACCGAACGTGCAAATAAGAAAGTTAAACTAAGTCAAACCTGTTTATAAACAAAAAGGTACAACAATGTCGGATGATTCTGAAGTTGTAGGAGAAAATAAGATGGAGTTTTTCACCATACTCTACTTTTTTGCACAGACGCTGAACTTAGACGTGATTCGTAGTAGTGATGGGAAGTTTGGATCATTTTACCAACTCAGACCTTTGAGTCTCGTTCAGCAAAATGAACAAATCATTCGAGTCATTTCGTTTATTTTAGCTAAATATAATTAAAATGTTACGTGTTACTTCCCTAACACATCTACTGTTTACACAAACGTTGATCACACTACAAACAAGACAAAACTATAATGCTATAAGAAACAGAAAAGATTAATTCATTGTTTATCTGGGTCTTTAGTCTATGATTAGCTCACCTCACTTATCTGACAAGTTTTCGGGTTTGAGTCATTCGTTCATCACGTGACAGCCCCATAAGCTCAACCAATGCCGTGTGAGCTGGAAAAAAAATTTGATTAATTAATCTCTCCAGTCTTCGGGTTCGAGTCGTTCGTTCATTACGTGACAGCCCCATAAGATGAACAAACCACTCAAAAAACCCAAAGACTTGAAACAGGTGAACTAATTCCAGTAAAGAACCTAATAGGATGTTGCGCATTCGCATTCCCCGAGACGACTCGTTCTTCCCGAGTCACATTAAAGATTCATTTAAAATGAACGAGTCATTCAAGAACGACCCATCACTAATTCATAGCATCGTAGCATCATAGCATCCCAGAGCCAAGCTTTTGTGCTTAAAAAGTATACACATTTTTATTTTTCAAAAAAATGGCTGATTGTTTCGCTAGATAAGACCCTTCTTCCTCTGCTAGGAACAATTAGAGCCCGTTGAAGCTGCCTTTAAACTGCATTTTGGAAGTTCAAAATCGGGGCACCAATGGAGTCCATTATATGGAGAAAAATCCTGAAATGTTTTCCTCAAAAACCATTTTTCTTTATGACTGAAGACAGAAAGACATGAACATCTTGGATGACAAGGGGGTGAGTAAATTATTTGTAAATTGTTGTTCTGGAAGTGGACTTCTCCTTTAATGCAGTAATACAATAAGCTTACAATGAAGCAACTCAACGTTTCTTCATTACTAATTCTAAAGTGACGTTTTGGAATTAGTAACAGAGGCTTTGGCTCAGCTGACTGTCAAACTTTAATTTGAATTAGTGGCGGAAGGAAGTAGTTTGCACAAAAGAGGGCTTTTAAAGAAACTCCATTGTTATTTTGTTTATGGCTGTGATTAATTCACCAAACTGTTTGAGGAACATTCTGAACATCAGCAGCATAGTTTTTATTGACTCACACAGCATGAAAGTGTTAATAAACGAAACTTAAGAGTCTGAATTTCTCTTTTGCATGCCAGCTTTTAAAGCTCTACATTTGCTCTTAAGCTAAGGTTGGGTGCATATAACACTTCAAACTAAGTTTCTATGTGCCACCGCCCTTTGTTTTTAAATCCAATAAAACTTGCCCAGCAGGCACCGTGATATCAATTTGACATCAAATGTTAGTCAAGACTTGATCAAGATGCTGTATAACATAATTTTAAGGTAAGTTTGGACAGCAGTTTATTTCAGTGGTAATTGAGTGAAAATATGAAGTTAATACTCACACTGAAATTGGTTTAATGTATATGCAGGCCAATGTGTTTATGGTTTAGACGTTAAATTGATGTCATATGACATCACACTGGCAACAGTGATTTGTGTGTTTGTTTATTTATTTATATTGCATAATATGAATTCTTTGACAACTCTTTCCAATGAAAACATTGCAGATGTTTTTGTGTAATGACCTGTACACAGCCCTGAAATTTGTTAAATACAGCATTTTCTATAATACAGAAATTAGATAAATCAAAAGTTGCAATGTGTAAATTTTAGCAGCATCTAGCAGTGAGGTTGCGAACTGCACATAGAGAAGCTGCATTTTGGAAGTTCAAAATCGGGGCACCATAGCAGTCTTTTATATGAAGAAAAATCCTGAAATGTTTTCCTCAAAAAACATAATGTCTTTACGACTGAAGAAAGAAAGACATGAACATCTTGGATAACAAGGGGGTGAGTACATTATATGTGAATCTTTGTTTTGGAAGTGGACTTCTCCTTCAATATGTATTCCTTCTAGGACTGCCCCCTAATAGTCGATTAACTATAAGTTGACTAGAAGAGGCATGGTCAATCAATTTTTTTTTGTCGTCTAGTCAGAGAAAATATATTAAATATGTTAACAGCAACAACTTCACATGGCCGCTCAATCTAATGTTAACGTACAAAAAAATGTGCACTATTAAAGTGGAGTGTGGAAGCTGAACAGTAGTGTGCTTACTGCATGAATCACAATAAAAACAAAGCATTGTGCATTTGTAAAATAACGAAAGCAAACAAGATGCACTTTCTGCCGTTTTCGTCTCTGTGAGCTTGAGCGTGGAACTCAAACTCCATTTATACTTGCCTTACAGATATGAAACATATCTGTAGAGAGTGAAATGTCTACTTTCAAATGAATCAATTAAAATGGAAAACAAACATTGACAGATTATATAAAAATGTATGCATATGGGCACATCCACTACTGCAGAGATGATGAGTGAGTGTCACTGACTTCACCTCTTAAATCGAAAACAAAGAAAGCGCTAGTTTATCAATAAATTGTTAAATGTTAATGTTCCTTCATTACTCTTTTATCCTGACACACTCATAATCATTGCTTTTGCCAGTGTGCTGTGCATGCACTTGAGTGCTTCGTATAGGCTATGCTGGCAATTAAAGGCTTATTATATTGATTTAAATAGTTTATTAATAAATGTGTGATTAGTCGACCAATGCTTAATATGAACAACTTGACCTAAAAAATCTTTAGTTGAGGGCAGCCATAATTCCTACTGTAATTAATTAATTCAGGTCATTATAAAACATTTAATAGTTGTCAGTTAATGGTTTGTGTGAGCTCATCTAAAGTCATAAAGTGCGTCATAAAAGCTTTACAACACTAAGTAATACAGAACATGGAACTATTTATTTCAAGATGCAAAAAAAAAAAAAAAAAAAAAACTAAATATAAAATGAATATTACACCTCTGCAAAGAAAAAGATAGAAAAATACAAATTCCTGTACACCTCCAGAAAACATAACTGTGCAGTACATGAAATTAAGCCTCTGCAATCAGATATAAAAATACATTTCTGTAAAGTGTAAACATTGCTGATAAAAATTTACTATTTCAAATGCTGGATTACAAATAAATACCATTAAATACAACCAAATTAGATTGAGAGTCTGCTTTCTGACCACCTTGCAGTGATTTAGTGGAATGAATGTGTGCATTTGTCAAATTGATTAATGACATTTCAGGAAAGTACAAACTGAATTACCTGTTGAAATTGTTGTTTTGAGAGGTGATGTAAGATTGACATTAAGCTAAAAACTTACTTAGCTAAATAAACTCTAACCTGCTGATTTTAAGAAAAGTTAATTGCCTGTGCAGTTTGTGCATTTGTACATAAGTTGAAGATTCCCCCTACTGTCATGACATCCAATAGTCACTTTTATCTACTAGAATGTCACTATTGTATGAACTTCATCTGCTTAAAAAATTCAAAAGCAAGATAAATGTCATGTGCAGCTATGGTTTATTTTGAATGAAATCGTTACATTTTATAATGTATGTAACACTGAAAAAAAGAAATAGCCTATTTGTATTAAACACCACAATTAATTGCATTTAAGCTAATTGATATTGAGGAAAGGATCCTTATTGGATCAGGCAAATAAAGCCACTACTACAATACACCTGAAACCATGTCATTTCATTCAGTAATACCACAGTCCAACACATCCTTTAGTATTTTATTATTTCCTCCACTCAGCTAAAGGCTGATGGATCCTATATTACCACAATATAAACCCTAGCCTAACCCTAACCATAAACATTTACACTGATTAAAAATTAACAGCATTATAAGCATTTTATCTCAAGAGCCAATATCTAAAATACACAGTGGCCAGCTTGATTACTACACAAAATGAATGTCTAATGTTTAGGCAGTTAAGCTTACATGATCTATGAATAAATGTTCCAAAACTCAGTCACCAAGAAAAGACTTTCCAGTCTCTGACTGGAAGGAACTGTCCAGCAGTCTGGGAAAAGTCACACCTGAAGGGGGAATGAGGTATTTATACAAAGTATACAATGATAATTATATAAATGAATGCAGGTTTCTTAACATAGAGGTGGCTTTGCCTAAACCATCATGGAGAAATATCAGCCTATAGAAAGTAAGAAAATATTACATAATATTTATCACTCACCTCCACAATATCTTGGTCACTTCCGACCGATTCGATCAGTTTTGGACCACAAATAATTTTTTATTTCAGTTTTACAGTCTTTCCTCATTACACTTTGTTTTGATGCAGCATCTGCAAAAGGAAACTCAATTCACTGGAAAGTTGTTGAATGGTAGTGTTTCATACTCACAGCTGCTCTTGTACAATCTAAAGAAGGTGAAATTTGTAGACATCACAAGGTTCATCAAGTGATTTACAAATACATACAAAACATAAATAAATATAACATTTCTGTGTGTATGTGAGAAGTGTTCATGCAGTAGTGATTTTACCTTTAATCACATCTGTTAAAATAAGATTAGAGAAAGGCTTTTTATCGCCTCTCCCCTGCCAGTTAAACTGTATAGCCAGATCATCTGATAGGACTTCCTGCATAATATTGTTAATCACATCTTTTTGCCCAAAACCTCTTATCCTTGACAGATGTTTTACCTGTAAAAACAAATTCTGTTTTATAACTGTTTATAACTGTTAAGTGTTTATCATTATTGCATGTCTTGTACTTTGAAATACAAGAAATATTTTGTATATAGACCACAAAACTATGTATGTAGTAGAAGAGTAAATATGAATTTGCATTAATACTATAACACAGTTTGGACACAGTCCATTTGTTTTATTTATTTATTTTTTAGTAAATAGCCATGGAATAAGCAGGATAATCTGTCATTATTGCAGAATAAACCCCTTACAGCCTACAGGTGAGTTTATTTTCCTGTAATGGCTGGCTGAGTTACATTATCCCTTTCTTTAAATGCTGTCAACTCACATATTTTTGGCGTGTTGCTGCATTGTTGAGATCCCTTTCAGTCCTGGCCACATCTTCAAAGGTTCTAAGAGGCAGTTTTAGGTTTGTTTCATCGTCTTGAGAAGGAATGCTGGTACTGCTGGGGACCTCAGGAACTGTGTTTTCTTTGAGTAGTTTCTTTAACATGGCAGAGTTTTCCTGAACTGTGATCTTGATGTCTCTCAGCATTTGGAGGAGCTCATTTTTGTCTGTTGTGTAAAATGAGTTTGTGCTGTAATTACAAAAAAAAAAAAAAAAAAAAAAAACTTTTCAAACTGATTTTGACAAAAGAAGCTGACTTACCATCACCAGAAGTAGATACAGTTGGTGCAGGAGGATGTTGATGTTTTAACATTTCTTGAGTGCTTTCAAGTCTTTGTCTTTTTGGTATTCCAGAGAATCCAGTGGATAGTAGAAATGACCTTTATATGAAAATTAACACAATAACAGTGAACAAAACAGCACAAATGAATTATTCAACCTTTTAAAAGGTAGAGTTTTGATGTGTGTCTCTTTTACTTACTGTTCTTTGTTCTAATTTTTTTTTTGCCACTCATTTGCCTTATTGAATGTGTCTGTTATAAGAAAAATACTTGTATTATTTGAGAACTTAATAAACAGTATAAAATCTCAAATTTAAACAGTTATTACCATATTCTCTGTGAAAGCTAATATTTAATTTCTCCCATGGTTTCCCTCTTGTTTCAGGTTTAATTCTGTTCTGAACAGCTTCCATACACTTCTCTGGTGATTTGAATGGAGGCCAGTAACATTGTTTCTTGTCTAGGCTCAACCAATCTAATGGTACCACCATCACCTCATCTGAGTCTTGCAGAGTAACAACTGCATACATGGTCAGTCTAGGTGGAGGGGGAAAGAAAACCACAAAACAGCATGTTTATCTCTGATTGGAAAAAAAGCTTAGTTTTTGGAGTAAATTAAGATATTGACCAATCAAATTAGCATGGGATAAGTCATGGGATGGATAAAAGAAATTCTAAAATACAACAATTCACAGGTATATTTTTAACTGGTTGAGCTATCCTTGTGTCATTTAGTCAGATGTCTATTCTGATTGCCTCACTGGCACAAATTAACAAATCAGGTAATTCTGAGAAGGTTTTACACAATGAGGAAATCCTGATACAGAGTCAGTTATGACTGTTTTTGCCTTTCTATCTCATCCTGAATAATAACAATAAGACAACCTTAGTGCAGAAGGTTTTGGGACTGATCATGACAGTAGCTGAATCTCTTGATACATGACCCTTTGACTGTGAATCTAAGTAATCATCCAGATGTTTTGCCAGAATAGTCGATGTTAAAGAAGTGTACTATTGTCATGTGGACTTTTCATTTGTTTTATTAAGGTGTTTCTTAGGCCAGTTAAATGCATCACTGTGGATTCTGTCATAAAGCATCTTTACTCATTGAATTAGACTTTGAATGTTGTACTGGGATGTCGTCTGGTCTTGGTGTGTCTGACACCTGAAGAGAATTTACAGCTGACACAATGTCATCCTCAATGACTGCATGTAAGCTTTCTTCACCCTGATGATCCAGTTTCAACTATAAAAAAAATGCTTTTAAAGATTTAGCCACTGGTGTCAGGCATTCACCACAGCCACCTCCATCTGCCACGTCACCCACAGCACCGCCCACTGGTGATCTTTCTGAAAATCACCTGACTCTCATTACCACGCCCTATAAATAGACTTCTCCCTCATTCAGTTGTTGTCTGGTCTAACGTTCACTACCCTGATGCTAGCTCCAGACCCTCTGCTTCTCAGATTCTCCGGTGTGTGCTCTGATTGCTCTACTCTGCTCCAAGGACTACGTTTGGACTCTTTATATCAGGACTGTCAGATAAGCTACAATACCAATTGCCACTTCATGCTCATTGTCTTCTACCAAATCTGTTAATAAACATTCACTTATTCTGTTTTACTTCTGTCTCTGGTCTCCTCCCTGTGCAAGCGTGACAACTGGAAGATTGCTTCTTGTTTCTGGGGATCTTTCTGAAAAGGCATTGCTTCCCGGGTTATGCCACCTTTCTTTCCAAAGCTGCCCCACTGAAGGTGCGCCAGTAACCGCTCAGTTGATTCCGCTTGTACAGAGGCTGGGGCATGGTTAGTGCTACCCAGCTCATCTTGCTCGGTCCTGCTCATCTACGCGATTCAGTTCACCAGGCGCCTTCCCGGGTTCAGTGGCGTCCTCTTACATCTGTCCAAATGGACAAGGATGCCTCTGTCCTGCGTGCAGAGATTGCGGTCCTCTTGGCAAAGTACATTGACAAGTACAAGTATCCTCGGTTTCACCCTCCCTGGTGAATGGAGACTCCATCCTCTTGTGGTTCAGCTTATTTGAGTTGATCCGGGGAAGCCAGCTGTTCTTTTCCCTGACCAAGGCTCCCCTCGGCACAGATGCGTTGGCACACAACTGGCCCCTGGGGTTTACAAAAGTACTCCTTTCCCCCAGTGAGCCACCTTGCACAGACCAAGGAGGCCCACCCAGACCTGGTTTGCCGACCTCATGCTTCTCACAGGGGATGGGCACAATATATGTTGCACGTGTTACAAAAAATCAGGTCTGTGCAATGAATAAATTTAGCACTGTAGCACATGTGCAATACAGTTTGCATGTTCATAACGCAGGCTCTTAGAAGTGTGAAGTGATTTTGTTGTGAACTTTAAGATTCACCCCTGGGAAGGAGACTAAATCCTTCCAGATCGCACCTCATCCACTTTCTCTGTGGTTCTGTCAGGGTTACGGAGAGTCCCATTTGAGCCGCTTGATTCAATTGAGCTTAAAACATCTGTCTCTCAAGATTTCGCTACTGATCGTGCTCACTTCGATCAAGTGGGGGACCTGTAGGCATTCTCAGTCAACAAATCATCCCTTGAGTTTGGTCCAGCTGATGTAACCATGAGACCCCGGCCCAGTTATGTGCCCAAGGTTTCCTCCACTCCCTTTCAAGATTAGGGGGCGAGCCTGCAAGCACTGAACTCAGAGGAGGTAGATCCAGCCTGGCGTTGTTGTGTCCCATCCACACCTTGCATATTTACGTGGAACACACCTGGAGCTTCAGAGGCTCCAAGCAGCTGTTTGTCTGCTTTGAAGGTCAGAAGAAGAGGATGGCTGTCTCCAAACAGAGGTTGGCTCATTGGTTGGTCGATGCCATCATCTTGGCATACAAGTCCCAAGGTGAGCTGTGTCCCCTGGGAGCGAGGGCTCATTCCACTCAGAGTGTTGTCTCCTACTGGTTGTTGGCACCTCTCTTACAGGCATTTGCAGAGCTGCAGGCTGGGTGACAACCTAACACCTTTGCAAGGTTCTATAATCTTCGGGAGGAGCCTGTGTCCTCCTGTGTGTTGGTTACTATCAGGTAAGTATCGGGAGTCAGGCTCTGTGTTTTTACGTGCATTAAGTACAAAGCCGGGTTTACTAATAAATAATAGTTTAGCATTCAAATACATCGCGAATATGGACACATTTAATTGGATTCATGCCAAATGAGAGAGGTAGACTGCATGAGAGCAATGCGTTTGCTTTCAGTTTAGCTTTAAATTAGCCTAATTCGTTTAGGCTTGGTTAGCAACTTATATATTTCATTCTTGTTTTGTTCTGAAAATCATTCAAAATAGTCTATATGCTGCGTATTGTGTTTATTGATTGTACATTATAACATTTCGCTTTATTTACCGGCATTATTTATAAACGTAATAATTTTGTGCTTATCTGAGTTTAACCTAAACTACAAGTAACATTAATCTAGACCTACATACTGGTAGCCTATCTAAATGTGATTTTTTAATTTTATGCTATATAGACCAATTTCGAGTGGACGCCACAGTGACGTCATTTGCAGCTGCACATGCATAGTGGTTGCAGAAAAACATGGAATAAGAGAAAAAAAATATTTTTGTGCCTTTTGATGTCAAAATCGGAATACAAATAATTTTTATACAATACTGTAGTTAAAGACGCCATTTGAAGCTAAACACAGACATTTAAACGGACATACTATGGATGAAAACTGCTATGGTTACACTACTGTTAAAACATAAATTGGATTTAAACAATAGGTCTACATAATATTCACATATGCTGTTCATAAGGGATGTACTGTATTAGCCCTACAGTTACAGCATGAAATATTATTTAAACGTATTACTATTAACTTTTTAACATAACATTTTTTTATTTTATCTCACAATTCTGATTTTTGTTTCTCACAAATGCAAGTTTATATCCCCTAATTTGGACTTTAACTCGATTTAACAAAACTAGTGAGTTCGTTAATTCTGAGGGAAAAAAGCAGTAGTGTAGGATATAAACTTTGAGCCAAAGGGAAAAGAGAGAATGACGAGTTGTTTTTCCTCTAGAGTTGTGGAATATAATCTCGGAATTGCGAAAATAAAGTCAGAATTTTGAAATATAAAATCAAAATTACCTTTTTTATTCTTTTATTCCATGGCTCCATAGATTGCCACTTGAACCGCCCAGAAAAACGTCATCCCTGTTTCGGGTCTGTAAGACTATCCCACTAACGTCAATTTCATTGAATAACATTGCTTATGGCTGGGCGACAAGCTGTTGTAATATGCGAATAACATTTTGAAAATGACATCTAATCAATATAATCTATACTCTTTTTAAATCTAAGTATTTTGTGCCTTACCCTTGTAATTCTCTCTGGGTTTTCTGCAACCATGCTGCACGCGAATCCTGAATGTTTACAAACAGATAATTGGTCTATAGACCTACCTCATTACCCTCTGCTGGATGTATAATGAGCAGCAGTGAACTACATTTTGGTATTTTATAATACCTAGTCATACTTCTGAGAATAATTTGGTGAAAGTAACTCAAAAGTAGTGTAACGCATTACAATTCAAAGACAGTAATATTGTAATGTAATTAATTACTTTTAAAAGACAGTAACTATACTAGTAAACTAGTAAATATATAATGTATTACATTTTGGAAGTAACTTGCTCAACACTGTTTGTTACATACAAATTTCTTGTTTTGTCTACTTTTTTGTTGGCATTGCTTAACAAGAATGTCAGTTTTGTCTGTTTTTAAATACAGCTTTCAACATTTTTGATTTACACTTCATATATGCTTCCAAACTTGATTGGTAAGATTGTGATTCTTATTTCCTTACAACAGCGGGTCTTTTGAAAACTTAGCAGACATTGCAAACATTCCATGTGAGATATTAATGGAATATACATGCATGTCTGATGGATTTTGATAACTGGATCAAGATAACTGGAAGCGATGGTTCACACAAAGAAATAATGTTTAGAAGAGTTTGATAATTTCACTGAGAATTGATCCTTTTTGATCAACAATTGTGCATTTAATTTTTTGCACACACGTGTCGAAATACATGCAATTTTCTTAAATAAATAAATATAATCTGATTTGAACAAGAAAGTTCAGACAGATTTGTATGCAACACTGTCAGATTACCTCATCTCCTCCACTGAGAAAACATCACAGTAAAAACCACATAATATTACCATACTGTAATAACGGCTTCCATTCTCACTCTGTCTGCAGTAGCGTATGGAATGCCAAGAATTAACCAAGAATAATATTCAGACAATTTAGGAAAACTCTGGAGTGTTATATATACAGTTTAATAGAAACTTGTCAGTCAAGGACATGAATAAAGAGGACTGTAAACCATTACACACAATTAGCCAAAATGGTTCATCATAAGTACTTACTGTGTGCTAAAGTCACACGCTTCCTCACTCTCACATGTGTGAATGCTGCTGACAACCTTGTATAACAACCATTATGAGCTGCATGGGGGAGGAGTTACAGCAGTGCTTCTCAATTTCAATCCTGTAGATCCTTGATTTGTACAGTATATTTCCAATATGTAACATACCTGATTCGAAGTAGCCGATACTGTAGCTCCATTTACTCAGCATGGGAAACTACTAACATACTACGGTTCCTATTTACTCTGAAATCACAATTATCAGTTTTCATTTGTTATATAAAAAATAATAAATATAATGTATATGGTAAATTGGGCACAAACCTTTTTTATTCCTTTAGTATGACTTGAAGAAAACTTAAAGAAGTCCACTTCCAGAACAACAATTTACAAATAATTTATTCACCCCCTTGTCATCCAAGATGTTCATGTCCTTCTGTCTTCGGTCATAAAGAAATGAGAGATGGTTTTTGACGAAAGTATTTCAGGATTTTTCTACATATAATGGATGTCATTGGTACCCCGATTTTGAACTTCCAAAATGTAGTTTAAATGCAGCTTCAAAAGGCTCTAAACAATCCCAGCGTAAGAAGGGTTTTATCTAGTGAAACGACGACAGTCATTCTTTCGAAAAAATAAAATTTCTATACTTTTTAAGCACAAAAGCTCATGTAGCATAGGCTCTGGGATGCATGTTCACGACGTTACAAATTAGTAATGGGTCGTTCTTGAACGATTCTGTCTTCAATGTGACTCGGGAAGAACGAGTCGTCTCGGGGAGTGATTTGTTCAGTCGCGTATGAGCAACACCATATTATTTTCTGTACTGGAATTAGTTCAAGTTTTTCTAGTCTCCGGGTTTTCCAAGTCATTCGTTCATCTTATGGGGCTGTCACGTGATGAACAAACGACTCAAACCCGAAAACGTCAGATAAGTGAGGTGAGCTAATCATAGACTAAATACCCAGGCAAACGATGAATTAATCTTTCTGTTTCTTATAGCATTATAGTTTTGTCTTGTTTGTAGTGTGATCAACGTTTGTGTGAGCAGTAGATGTGTTAGGGAAGTAACACATAACGTTTTAATTATATTTTGTTAAATTGAATGAAATGACTCGAAAAAAAGATTTGTTCATTTCGCTGAACGAGACTCAATGGTCCGAGTCGGTAAAATGATCTGAACTTCCCATCACTACTACGAATCACGTGTAAGTTTATCGTCTGTGTACGGAGTGTAGCGAAAAACCTACTTGCACCTTCTTAGTCTTTGCGAGTTCGCTTTGCAAACACTGGGTCTGTAGTTCTGCCTACGTTCCGCGTGACCTTTCGACGTGATTCAATAGTACATAGTGTCGTGAACGTGCATCCCAGAGCCTATGCTACAAATTCCTTAAAAATGATAAAAAAATACATTTTCCAAAAAAATTACTGATCGATTCTGCTAGATAAGACCCATTTTCCTCAGCTGGGACTGTTTAGAGCCCTTTGAAGCTGCATTTAAACTACATTTTGGAAGTTCAAAATATGGATTATTCATTGGCCAGGATGGTGAAGAGTCTGCCTACAGACAGGAGGTTAAAGAGCTAGCTGTCTGGTGCAGTCAAAACAACCTGGAGCTTAACATGCTCAAAACAGTGGAGATGATCATAGACGTTAGGAGAAACCCCCCTGCACTCATCCCTCTCAGCATCATGGACAGCACTGTGGCTACAGTGGAGACATTCAAGTTCCTGGGATCTGTCATCTCCCAGGACTTGAAGTGGGTCACTCACATCAACTCCACTTTAAAAAAAAAAAAAAAAGGCCCAACAAAGGTTGTACTTCCTTCGCCAGCTAAGAAAGTTCAACCTACCACAGGAGCTGCTAAAACAGTTGTACTCAGCTATCATCGAGTCTGTTCTCTGCACATCAATAACTGTCTGGTTTGGATCAGCTACAAAATCAGACATCAGAAGATTACAGGGAATAGTTCGGACTGCCGAGAGGATTATTGGTGCTCCCCTGCCCACCCTTCAAGAACTTTATTCATCCCAAAATGAGGAAAAGAGCTCAGAAAATCACTCTGGATCCCTCACATCCAAGTCATCATCTCTTTGAACTTTTGCCATCTGGCCGGCACTACAGAGCCCCAAACACCAGGACAACCAGGCACAAAAACAGTTTTTTCCCCCAGGCAGTTCGCCTTATGAACGGTTAAATGTTCCCCCCATTGTGCAATATAATGTGCAATAACTTTTTATTTATTAGTTACCACCCCCATCCTGGCACATCCCTGCATCTCTACCTCTTTCTATTCTATTCTATTCTATTCTATTCTATTCTGTCATCTATAGCACAACTGTACATACTACTTATTTATTTATTTCTCAATTTATTTTTCTATTTTTTGTCTATTTATATTTACATATGTGTATTTTATTCTCATCTTATTTTTCTAAGTTTTGTCTATTTTTACATTTGTGTATTTTTTTCTCATCTTATGTTTATTGTCTGTATGTTGTTGCTGTCTCTGTGTGCTGGAAGCTAATGACACTAAAACAAATTCCTAGTATGCGCAAGCATACTTGGCAATAAAAGCTCTTTCTGATTCTGATGGAGAAAAATCCTGAATTGCTTTCCTCAAAAACCATAATTTCTTCATGACTGAAGACAGAAAGACATGGACATCTTGGATGATAAGGGGGTGAGTAAATTATTTTTGAATTGTTGTTCTGGAAGTGGACTTCTCCTTTAAAGAGCACAAAAGTATGTGACAGCACTAAGTACTTACTAAGTAATCAGATTACACTACTCTCCAGTTTTGACTTTACTATGATGTTGTCATGATCCTGGTCTTCGTTTTCTGTATCCGTGTTTAAGGACACTTATTTTGTAGTTTTTGTGTCTTATTGTTCACTGTTTCCCTGCCTCTCTGTTCTCTTGTTTGTCGCCATGGATGTTCATTGAACCACACCCACTCCCTCATTAGTTACCCTGGTTACCAATTAGATCATTACCTCTGCCCTGTGTATAAATAGTCCTTGTCTCTCCCCTGTATTTTGTCAGTTGTTAATGTCTGTAATGGTTGCTTCCGGTTCTGGTCGGGTTTCTCAGTGTCACCCGTTTTGGATTACTTGTTGTTTTTTTCCTTGGACTTTCAATAAACTCCTGCACTTAGATCCTCACCTCATCCTGCCTCAGCTCCGCTTCGTTACAGAACAACTGACCACCAAATGGATCTAGTAGGAGTTTTGTGCGACCCTCTGAGTACCCTTTGCTCAGTTTTTCAAAACGGCCGACCTATCGAATATTATGTGGAGGAGTTCCTTTTATATAGCCATCTTGTGCCTGGAGATGACACTAAAATAAAGGACTGTTTCTGGAGTGGACTCGATCCAGAAATTAGTTTAACCTTACCTGATGAGGACCCCAGCTGGACCTTGGCACAGTATATAGACTTTGTTTTGCTGTTTTGTGAGTCCCCTTTTACTGTGGAGGAGGTTGAGAGGGCAATTCACAACATGGTCGCCAGCCCAGACCCGCTGGACAAGATGGCCGCCATGCCGGAGCCTGTCGCAAAGATGGCCGCCACGCCAGAGCCTGCACACAGGATGGCCATGCCAGAACCAGCCTACCGTAAGTCTGCTGCTCAAGAACCAGCTTACACCACGTCAGCCAAGCCACAGCCTGTTAACTTCATGTCTGCTTCTCCTGAGCCTGCACCAGCTGCTGTTCCTGCAAATTCAAGTCACGTCACAACTGCTGTTCTGGTAAAGTCCAGTCAAGTTTCCGAGCCAAGTCAAGTTGCAGCTGTGTTTCCTGAGTCAAGTCGGGTTTCTGAGTCCAGTCAAGTTGCAGCTGAATTTCCCGAGTCAAGCAAAGTTGCAGCCGTGGTTCTTGAGTCCGGTCACGTCTCTCCTGACATCCCAAGACCGCGGCTTATGATGGCCCACGTGCTGGACTCACCCCTAAGGGCGGTATGGGCAGCTAAAGTGGCGCTCCTTCACGTCGCGGCTGCTACCCCAGGGTCAGTTCAAGCTTCCAAGTCCGGTCAAGCAACTGAGTCAAGTCAAACCACAGCTGCTGTTCTCCCCGAGTCAAGCCCTGTCACAGCTGTGCCCCACGAGTCAAGCCATGTTGTTCCTGAGTCAAGCCATGTTGTTCCTGAGTCAAGCCACGTTACAGCAGATCCCCACGAGCCAAGTGACGTCATCACTGCTGCTCTTCCCTTAGTGGCAGTGGCCATGTGGTGTGTGTGGGCTGCACACTGTGCTCCTGAGGACACGCCTGTTCACAGGTCAGTACCAGAGCTCTCGTCTGATCACAAGCCTGCACCAGAGCTCTCGTCTGATCACAAGCCTGCACCAGAGCTCTCGTCTGATCACAAGCCTGCACCAGAGCTCTCGTCTGATCACAAGCCTGCACCAGAGCTCTCGTCTGATCACAAGCCTGCACCAGAGGCCTTCCCCGTCGGAGAAGCTGCGCCAATGCCTCCAGAGGTGTCGGCGCCTGCCGTAGAACCTCTTATGGAGGGGGCGTTAACCTCTAAACACTCTGCTTCTCCCTTTTTCCTGTCTGCATCCTCTGTCACTGTTCTCCCCAGGTCCCAGTCGATGACGCAGCCTCCTGTTCCGCCCCGGAGGGCTGCTCCGCCTCCTGTTCCGCCCCGGAGGGCTGCTCCGCCTCCTGTTCCGCCCCGGAGGGCTGCTCCGCCTCCTGTTCCTTCCCGGAGGGCTGCTGCGCCTTCTCCCTCTATTCTGTCTGCCTCCTCTGTCCCTGCTCTCCCCAGGTCCCAGAGCGTGATGCAGATTCCTGTTCCGCCCCGCAGGGCTGCGGCGCCTCCTGCTCCGCCTCCGGCTCCGACCTGGAGGGCTGTAGCGCCGTCTGTTCGGCCTCCGGCACCGCCCTGGAGGGCTCTAGCGCCACCTGTTCTGCCTCCGGCTCCGCCCTGGAGGGCTCTAGCACTGCCTGTTCTGCCTCCGGCTCCGCCCTGGAGGGTTCTAGCGCCTCCTGTTCCGCCCTGGAGGGCTGCTACGCGCTGGAGGGCTCCTGCGCCTCCGGCTCCGCCCTGGAGGGTTCCGGCGCTTCATGCTCCGTCCGTTCCGCCCTGGTGGGCTCCTGCTCCGCCCTGCTGGGTTCCGCCTGCTCCGCCGTGGAGGTCTTCTCTCATGATCTGGTGGTCCTCAGCTCCTCCCATCTGGCTGACTCCACCCTGGCCTCTTGTTCTGCTTCAGTCCCCTGTTTATCTCCCCTCACATAGACCTGGCCCTCCATCCCTTCCCCAGTTCTGCCTGAGCTCCTCCCCCCTCCTGGACTTGAATTCCTGTTTGGAGCGTCTGGAAGCCGCTCCTTGGAGGGGGGCTTATGTCATGATCCTGGTCTTCGTTTTCTGTATCCGTGTTTAAGGACACTTATTTTGTAGTTTTTGTGTCTTATTGTTCACTGTTTCCCTGCCTCTCTGTTCTCTTGTTTGTCGCCATGGATGTTCATTGAACCACACCCACTCCCTCATTAGTTACCCTGGTTACCAATTAGATCATTACCTCTGCCCTGTGTATAAATAGTCCTTGTCTCTCCCCTGTATTTTGTCAGTTGTGTTAATGTCTGTAATGGTTGCTTCCGGTTCTGGTCGGGTTTCTCAGTGTCACCCGTTTTGGATTACTTGTTGTTTTTTTCCTTGGACTTTCAATAAACTCCTGCACTTAGATCCTCACCTCATCCTGCCTCAGCTCCGCTTCGTTACAGATGTTCATTACGTAATGCTCTACAGTTTTGTTTATGTTTACACGAATACTCGCCAAGACAGATATATTTTGAGGTAATTCAGTTTGTAGGCTGTCTGCGGCTTTCTGCACGTGCTTCGGATGTCTGTCAACGCAAGTAATGCAGATCTTTTTCGTGGCTTATTGGGCTTAAAAACTAGTTCCAATCATGTGGAAAACCTAGGACTAGTTTGCATAAGTAGGTTTTTCAAAAAATCCAAAATACCCCAAAATTTCACCAAAAGGATTCCAGCGACAGACACTTGAGCCTGCGATTGACGGTTTAAGAGTTATGAGCAATTTCGTACTTTTGAACTCTGTAGTGTCCCCGTCAGACCGATTGGGGTAAGCCTTGGTGTCGTTGTAGGCAGTGTGAGTACTACCATCCCTCCAAGTTTCAAGTCTCTACGACTTACGGTTTGGTCTGCATGATCAGTTTTACGTAGAGATTGCTGATCCTTGGCAATTCTAACAATTACAATATGGTTCTTGCAGCACCAGATCTAAAGCTATTCATCATTTGTTTATAAATGTTTTCTAGTCATTTAGTTCCTTTATGGGCGTTATGGCATGTTCACACATACTTAGTTTGCAGTGCGTATGCGGTGTGGTTTTTTTTCCCTCGCCCACAGTTGCACGCGACTGCGGTCCAGCAGTGGGTTCCATAGCGGTGCGTCTGCAGCAGTGCAGCAATCGTTTCCACACCGAGTCTATTTGTGCTGTGCCACATGCGCTGAAGTTAAGCACATTGTTTGCTGTAAAAATTAACGTTGATTGACATAAAAATTTAGTAATAACACCGTAATGCATATAGCCTAATTAAAGCCTACTGTGTTAGTCAACACATATGCTAGGTTTAAAACAAGGAAAAGTGCACTCATAGATAACACA
This sequence comes from Labeo rohita, assembly GCF_022985175.1. Classification (NCBI taxonomy): domain Eukaryota; kingdom Metazoa; phylum Chordata; class Actinopteri; order Cypriniformes; family Cyprinidae; genus Labeo; species Labeo rohita. The sequence goes on from NC_066887.1 coordinate 26,385,178, forward strand.
AAGTTTGGATTTAAAATCAAAAAAATTGATAAATGTTGAGTTTGTGGTAAACAACCATGGTTCAGCAGAGCAGAATGCAAACACATCCTGTCTGAAAGCACAGTGAGTCGGTGCTGCTACTATACCACATACAAACCGCAAATGGATTGCATACGCACTGCAAACTGAGGATGTACCCTGACACTATGATCCTCTTCATGCTGCTTGTCAAGATGTCTGTGTGCTTTTCTTTCCCGGATTAAAAACCCCGAAGAGCTACAAAAGCCCTTTTCTTACACATTAAGTGTAAGTGAGGCTCTGATGCACATTTACCCTTATCTTACACATTTATTTCTATTAATGCATGTTATTTCTATCTGCGTCAATACACTTCATATTGTTTACATAGGATGTGGTATATATGCCAGCTTACAGGATGTGTGTGTGCACGCTACTCAAACTGTGACATCCACAGCCCCCAGAATTTCTCACACTTCACTGAAATATTGACCCTTATTAAGTTGTTGTGATGAGAATGTTTTATTTTTCTTAACACATTGTAGACAAAAATGTAAGCATTTTGATCAGGAAACCCAAGCGTTTCCATATTGTTTGTGTCTTTTTCTGTTTTATGTTTTTTTCTCTTGAAAGATTTTGGAAAGGTATTTCATAAACTGAACAATTACTATGTTGTTAAACAGCATTTAAAATTCACTGAACACACTACAGCGTCATTTTCATTCCTGTCCAAAATTTAAATGGCTGAAAACACATGTAAAACCATTACAAAACTGAATTATTGCAGAGTGTGTGACAAAGAGGAACACTTGGGCTCAGTTTTTATATCCTAATCAAACCAGGATGTTTGTGTCTCATCCAATCATAATGCATACTCAACATATGTCTCCTTTTAAGGTTGATATGGGTTTTTTTTAAGACTTTTGCAGCCTCTGAGTCAGTGCTTTTACAGTATATTCAACAGGAGAACAATGTTCTTTACCTTATTTGGTCTGACATAGGGATAAGAACTAGTGCAAATAAAAGAAACATACAGAAAACAAACAAATTTATTAAATCACTTTTTAAACAAGTGAGAATGTCAACATACATTCCTGAATGAAGTGAATGACTTTTAAAGTAATTACTCCAATAACACCAAATGGCACCAAACAGAATTGCAAAAATACAATTGAGTGTTTCCTGATCAAAATGCTTAAATTTTTGTCTACAACGTGTTAAAAATTTTCCAAGGACAGGCAGAGAAGTCTGGGAAACAAATGCAAAAATAGTAACATCCACTTTACTTAGGACAAGTGGATTCCACAAAGTCTTAAATGTATTTTCATGTAGAATGTTGACACTTGCACCAGTGTTGATCACTGCTCTGATTTTTCTGCCTTTGGTTTTAAAGGAGTCCTGTTACGCTCTTTTTCAAAGTCTTGATTTTGTTTTGGGGGTGTACTAGAATATGCTCTCAAAAAAGTTGTTGAAGGTAAAACAACCAATAGGAATTGTTTCAACATGGTAGCGAAATATATTTAGTTTTATTGTTGTTAATGATAATAATTATATTTTAACATGTACATTTATATTTTAGAATAGGTTTCATGAAATAATAATGATCATAATAATAATTTAAAAGGCAGAAATTTCTTTGTATGTTGAAGACATGATTCAACACATCATTGCAGATCATTTAGCATTAAACATTATTTCTTTATTATTGTATTACTACTACTACTACTATTATTATTATTATTAAGTTAAACCCTTATTTTTGAAGGTATACAAGCTCATTTCAGCGTTGATTTATAAGTGATTTTTAAACTTACTTCAACCATTTTACATTTTAAGATATTGTTTCACTAAAACATGAAATGTTACTTCAACCATATTTCAATGTTGAATTTCAGTCTTGTGATGAATGGGCTTTAACTGTTTAGCATTCAATGTTATATCAATGTTGTTTAAACGTTGAAACAACAACTGACCATATTTCAACCATATTTCAATGTTGAATTTCAGTCATAAGTTGACTGGCCTTCAACCGTTTAGCATTCAATGTAATATCAACATTGTTTCAACGCTGAAACATCAACTGACCTTATTTCAACCAAATTTCAACGTTGAAGGTCGGTCATGTGCTGACTGGGCATGTTAAATTTTAAAAGAGAAAAAACTAGAGCTACGTTAACTATATTAACCAATAAATATAATTAAAAAAAAATTATAATATAATAAATTAAAAAAAAAAAACTATAATTAGACAAATGGTTTACTAATTAATTACTAAATCCTGAATGTTAGTCTGACAAAAGAATAGATACAATTAAAGTGAAAGCACATGAAGTGAAAACAAAGCTAAATTCTTACTGGACAATCAGGCTTTATCCTCATCTTATCCTCATCCTTAATTATCCTTAATTTTTTTTTTTTTTTTTTTTTTCCTGTTTGAGAAGTCACTTCACTTAGACATGTCAAAATAGGAAGGAAAATAATGCCTTTATTCTTACTTTTATGCTTAAAGCTTTTCTAAAACTGTAAATACATCAAGAAATTACAAATATCTGTCTTGACTGTCACTCTGCATTTGTTTCAGAAATGTAATTTTCATATCTTGCTTGCTATAAAGCAGTATTTAAAAACACAAATCAATACAGTTTGGGTATCATTCAACCCTAAAATAAAACCCAAATTTAAAAAATGTTATGAAAATAAACAACTTAAGATAAAATATAACACAAATACATTTGAGTAAAAACAATATCTTTTGTAAAACTTAAAAACTACATTGAAAATTTGTCACATGTTGCACAGTTGTGATGTTTCTTTTGTGAATGGTGCTGTTCCCCTTGTAGGGAACTTCATGCCATGTCCCCTAGGGATACATTGGGGAATGCTGCCAGAATGACTGGTGTCTAAAGCATGTGTGAAACGTGTTTCTGGGTTTAGGTCTGGGTTGCCTCCCCAGGCTTCTGGGCATTTTTTATCTTCAGGAGCCAGTTAATCTGAAGACCATGACAGGTAAGTTTGTATCTGTGCGACTGTGTCCTGGTCAAGACTTTAAGTGAACAGCCCCTGCTCAGAGTGTAGCTGTCTGTGGATGGTTATGCTCCAGTTCAAACTTACTATGCTCTGGAATATAGCGGTCTGTTTGCAGCAATGATCTATCCCGGCTTCTATAACTAGTTTGGGTTCCTCTCGTAAACAGGGAGGCTGAAAGCATGGAAAGGGAATGCAGCATCTCATTCCCTCTCTGAGAACTATAGTTAGATGCATAACCCGAGATGTTCCCCTTCTAGGGAACTTCACGCTACATGCCCTTTCCATGCCTATGGCCTGCCTGTTTACATCACCTTCAGACAAATAATTTGGTGACATATTCAGCACATCACAAGTCACATTGACCAATAGGATTGATGTTGTTTCAAACATTCTTCAGACACTGGTCATGCTTGCAGCATTCCCTAATGTGTTCTCTAGGAGACACAGCGTCTCATTCCCTCTTGGGGGAATCGTGGTTACATGCATAACCTGAGAAGTTTCTATACTTGATGAGCATCAGTCAGACAGTTGCTGTAGAAGTCTCTCAAGCTCTTCAATTTCTCTGGAGAAATCTAGAAATGATGTGTAACAAGATAATGACATGAGGCAACGACTAAGATTAATCAGTCATACTTCGTTTTAGTCATACTTCACATCACAAAAGACCATGTTTATGTTTAAACCCATGTTTCTGTGGTGTAGTAGGTTGACATCCTTACCCTTCCGTGTCCTTTCGCTGGTTTGTGATTGTGAGCGTTTTATTGCTTCCTGTAGTTCATTTTTAAGAACTCTCTTTATGTCCAGCTTCATAAAGAATAAGAAGATTCCATTTGATTTTAGTCATTGTACAGCTGAATACATAATCATCTTAATAAATATGAGATCAGTACCTTTAAGTTATTCAACCTTTCTAGCACTTCCATTTTTACTTTGTTGAACATGTCTTGTTTTTTCTTATCAACTGTGGTTATTAACAGGTCTTGCATTTTCTTCAAGGATCCTGTTCCTTTTACAGCTGCAGCTTCTAAAATAAACAACACTCAGTATGCATTTTCTTTCTCAGAGAGACACATCAGAACAACAAAATAAATCAAGTCTTGGATGTGTTTAAATTAAATGTACTTTGTGACTTTGTGTACTTTTGTTAGGTGTCTTTTTTTAGTAATGAAAGGTGCTTTCTTTAATGCATTAAATAATTTACATTTGAATAATTGTTGATTCATTGTAACTCTTAAAGCTATCTTACGCTGATAGCAAGAAGCCATTTCTTTTACAATCGTTATTTCTATTGATCTGTAGATTTCCTTCTTCATATCAACAATATCTCTGTTGATCGCTGTCTTCAGTTTGGTTTCCTTTCAAAAGGGAAAACACACACACAAAAAAAGCCTGAAAAATCAAAACTCTGGAAACATTAAATCCCTGCTTACTTCAGTCCTGCATTAAAAGTTTGTTTTGTGTATTTCAGTCATTACTGGTTTATAAAAACAGCCTGCTTAATTATAAGGAATTCACATAAACTTCAAAAAAGGTAAAGACAGACATAGGGGACCAGAGCCAGAGTACAAGCCATTAGTGTCCCCAAGAGGACATCTGAATCACCTCGATTTTGATGAAGTTCTGAATGTAGTGAAGTATGTCTGAGCTGGGGTAAGCAGAGTCACTCTGGATGATACTGAATTTATCAATCTGTTCCTTCACTGATTTCCCTGTTTTTCCAGTCACACTGCAGCCACAAAAAAAAAAAAAAAATAAATAAATAAATAAATAAAAATTTAGAGTTTATTTTAAAAACCTTTTACAGAATATACAGTGTTGTAATCCTTAATATATAATCTGAGATTGTAATCTGAGATTGTAATCCTTAATATATAATCTGAGAATTAGGAAAATGAATGAGTGAAATTGTTTCATTTACAGAATTTATGTGGCTGACCTAAAAGAAAAAAACAATACTCATAGTAAACCTACTAATTTTTGGGGTCCTGCATGGATGTCATGTGTGACAAACTTAAGGATGTTATTCTGACAAAAAACAAAACTAAATAATTCCAATCTGAATCTTGTTGGGTATCTGTCTTATTTGCTGGTTTACTGCTGTCCATGCAATCTACCATTGGTCCACATTTACAACTTGTGCTTCAGTTTGTGCTCCAATTTAATGGTAATAGTTAATAAACAAACTGTAATATAATACAATATAATTATTATCTAACAATAATGTTAATTAAATTTAATCATAAAAACTTAACTTGATCATGACCTAAAAATCAACAACAAGCAGTGTACATAGTTTGTTGCATTTTATTTTGAACTGCATAAAGGCAGACTAGAAATAAAATGATAAAACAGAACTTACGGAAAAATCTGACAGAAATCATCAATAATGTGTTTATGCACATTTTCAGCCAATGTCTTGTTCAAGTCTAGAACTTCATCCCGATTTTTTGACCAATAGTATCCGTAGTTCTTGCACAGTGCTCCAAGGATTTTATGGAACCCCCTTCCATTTTTATTCTGATAAAAAAAAAAAAAAAAATATAATACATAAATAAATAAATAAATAAATAAAAACACTGTTAAAAGGACAAGAAAATGGTGATTATGCAAACTATTTGGATCACACTCACCTGTATCAGGTTCTTTGTAGAATCAACACACAAGTTCACTGACTCATCCACTCCTTTTGAGAGATGCTGCTCCAGATCATCATAAATGCTGTCAAAATATTTGTCTAGTTCCTTTAGTGCCTTCGTTAAGTTCTTCTCAAATTCGTTGACTTTCATTTCAATCTAAAACACATTTGTACAACAGTAGTGAATTTCAGAGTAATACACAATGGCAGCATTCTGAAGACTCACTAATTCTAGTAATTCTAATTCTGACTTGTACCGTTTTCTTGTCTTTTTCCATCTGGCCACTTTGGATTAAGAGCAAATCTCCCTTTACTTTATTGACATAATCTCTGGTCAGTTCTCTGTTAATGCTCTTGTTAAGATTCCTCAGATCATCCTGCAGCTTTGGGATTTCTGCAAAAAAAAAAAACACACACACACACACACAAGGATGTGATTTGGACTCATTTGGTCTGTTCTATCTCACTTTATACATTTTTTTAACTTGTGATTAAAAATATGCAAGACACAGTTTAACATGTTTAACACATTTTTGTTGGTCATTAAATGAATACTTTAAAGTGGTACAGTGAAAGCAATAGGCAGAGGATAGTTTACCTGTTTCACTTGATTCCATATTTAAATTGTGGTCAAAGAATGCACTGGAACTCACAGTAAGCACTTGAAACGGATTGTCAGTGTTGAATAATTTCTAAAAAGAAAAAAAGAAAAGCATACATCAATATGTTTTTATAAAGTAACAGCAACAAAGAAAATTAAAGCTGCAAGCAGCGCTGAAAGGGCCCTCACACCCAGGCTCACCGCTGATCAGTGGCGAATGGTGGGCACTACGCTTTTCACATAGTAAATTTAGGAGGAATATGTCAAAGTCATTTAGATATGCCAAACTTCCTGCTGCCAGCTGGTGGCACTATGTCTATAACTGAATACTGGCATGTAGATGTGTTCAGGCCAGCGCTTTTGTCAAATATGTGAAGTTTGGTGCAGATTGAACATGGCATGCTTGAGTTAGTGTAAGACATGACATATCCTGCTGCCAACAGGTGGTGCTATAATTATAACTGAATATTGGCCTTTAGATGTCTTCAGGTCAGGACTCTTACCAAACATGTAAAGTTTGGAGCAAATTGGACATTGCATGTTTAAGTTAGTGTAAAACAAGTCATTTCCTGTTGCCAGCAGGTGGCACTATGATTGTAATGGAATATTGGCCTCTAGATGTGTTCAGGCGAGGACTCTTATCGAACATGGGAAGTTTGGGGCAGATCGGACATTGTATGGCTGAGTTACAACAACTTCTATTCCCATGGCGAAACATCGAACTTTGTCAGGCAACGGACACACCCTTTAACGAAAACTCAAGATCTTCACAATTTAACATCGCAAAGGCCTTTAGATTAGACTGACCGAATATAATGTTGATTTAATGGAGTTTCTTACAGCATAAAACATGTCACTTCCTGTTGCCAGCAGGTGGTGCTATGACTATAACTGAATATGGTCATGGGTATGTGTTCAGTACTAGACTCTTATCAAACATGTGAAGTTTGGGGCAGATCAGACTTTGAGTTATAACAAATTCCTTGAAAAATAACTGACTTCCTGTTGGGTTTGCTCCAAGAGACTTTTTTGTGGGTATTGGTGTGTTACATGTGTGTACCAATTTTCATACATGTACGTGAAACAGGGGAAGGGGCACTTCATTGAAAGTGTATAGGTGGCGCTATCGAGCCATTTTGCCACACCCACTTCTAAAACCCATATCAGATGTAAATTTTCACGAGCTCTGATGTGTGTGCAAAGTTTCATGACTTCTCGGGCATGTTTAGGCCCTCAAAAATCTGATTCACTTTGGAGAATAATAATAATAATAATCATAATAATAATAAACAATTATTAAGCAATTCCAAGAGGGTCCTCGCACCACCGGTGCTTGGGCCCTAATGAGGCGAGAATTAATACCTTGATTTCAGATTTTTCAAACTTTTCTTTGACCTTTGTCTTGGCTTGTTCATTTCTATGAAGTATGCATGTTTTTTTCTGATCCTAAAGAATAATTAAAAACAAAACAAAACAAACATACACACACTTATAAGTAATTATGTATGCACATACTACAGAAACACTGCTAGTACAGGGCATCTACATTTTCCAAACCTTGTCATGTGGGATTTGGTCATTTGGAAGCCGTGTACATCTAAAAAAGAATATTAAAAAGTTGTGAAGTGTTGCATGCTTAATAGTTTACTAGAATTATATTCAGAATTAGACCACTTCCCAGCCCTTCATATCCTATAATATTCACAAAATACCTCATATACGCTGCCTGATTGATGATATCAGTCTGTGTACAGATGAAGTTCATGCTTTTGCATTTTCCTCCTGGTCCCAGTTCCTCAATGCAGTGCTTTAATATCCCCCAGGGTTCTTTGTCAGTGATTGCTCGATTGATATTGCTTACAATCCACACAGAAGAGCACTCTCTCAGTTTCTACATGATTGAAAATATGACATAGTTATGGTTTATGTATATTGCAAATGTTCCTTTAAAAACAGTGTAGGAATATATTTACAGATTTCCACAGGTCATCTCTAGTCTTGTTGCAGTCTCCAGTCCCAGGAAGATCAAGAAGTACAATGTGTTCCAGGAGTTCACGACAGTCTGGTATCTTGATTGTCACACTTTTCACAAGTGGCCAGAACCAGCTACCAGGACTTGACTCACTGTGTTGTATGTAACTTGCAACATCTTCAGCAAATTTAGAGACCTTTTGAGATAATAAATTGCTTTGTTTTTACTTTGCTGAAAAGCAAATTAACAATGCATTATATATTTAAAATGTTAAATATTAAACAGTCTTCTAAAACTTACATCACTGTTTGAGATTATTTTTTTACCGCTAGACAACATCTTAGCAAATTTTTCTTTCTAATGTTTTCTGGTCTGCATCATCTCCATACAGCGCAGCAATCTTTTCTTCAGCAATTTCAGCAAAGTCCTCATTTCTGTCCTCATTTTCATCTTTTACATCTCTGTGAAGATCTTTGAGCTCTTTCTCCCACTCCTGCAGAGGTACACAGCACACAGTATAGAGAAAAATAAGGCTTGGTTTTGTTTCGTTCAGTCTGATCTATTTACATATTTATAAAGACCTCTCATTAAAGGCATGGTAGGATGAATGAGGAAACCTCTTTAGAGATGAATTCAATCTCTGCTGTGTAGTTGGAATCTTTCAGATTGGCTTCCACCTGAGTAAGAACAGCAGTACAGGCACCAAAACAACCAGATGGTAAGAGATCCTGTTTCCCTATGATTGCACTTAAAAGGGAGCTCTTTCCTTCTCCTGATTTTCCAAAAATCCCTATGATTGTCTTCTTCCTGCTGCCTTTATAAATTTGATCTGAGTTAGTGACTTTTTTCAGAATTTGCCTTGCCTTCTCCATGATCATATCTGTGTACAACAAAGAAGAGAATTACAATGGGGGTGACACAGGCATGTTTCTTATGAATTTACAATGAACTTACATTTTTATAAGCAACATAAGTTACAGATATTTTATTATATTACAGTATATGTTTTACCAGTGCAGGTTTTTAGTACTATTTAGTGTTCAGTCATGTAGAATTTACTGCACAGGTTCTTGGCTCAAAATGGTGAGCATGGTATCTGCATGTTTTGTGTCGCTGTAGGTTTTTTCCGGGTGCTCCGGTTCCCCCCAAAATCCAAGGACATGTGGGACCAGTGAACTGGAGGTGCTAAATTGTGTGTGTTAGCCCTGTGAGCTGTCCAGTAGGGGTGTAAGAAAATATCGGTACACGTGTGTATCGTGATATTTTGTTTGGTGATACTGTATTGATTCTCAAAAACAGAATATCGATATTTAAAAAAAAAAAAAAAAATCATACAAGATTCATGACAATCGCTTCGTTTTGAGTTTGTATCCTGACCGCTAGATTGCATAAATGGTTTGCATATGGTATTGTGTTCTTAATTACAGCTTTCCTAAAATTATGTCCTATTCATAAAATAAGAAATATCCCAATATATCGCCTTGTTTACAATATCGCAATGTATTATAACATGTGGCAAGGTTGACAAAGGCTAATCAGGGTGTAAAACAAATGTGGTCCACATATGTTTCAGCAAATGTGGCCCAGGCACAGTGAGGGGAAAAAAATAATGTGATTGTCATTCCACTGACAAAGAAATAACCAGTCTATAATTTTAATAGTAGGTTTATTTTAACAGTGAGTGACAAAATAACAACCAAAAAAATCTGAAAAAATGTATTTCAAAAAAGTCTCCATGGCCAAGACCAAAGGGCTGTCCAAGGATTTCAGGGACAAAATTGTAGACCTACACAAAGCTGGAATGGGCTACAAGATTATTGGCAAGCAGCTTGGCGAGAAGGTGACAACAGTTGGTGCGATTATTCGCAAATGGAACAGACATAAAATATCTGTCAGTCTTCCTCGGTCTGAGGCTCCATGCAAGATCTCACCTTGTGGAGTTTCAATGATCATGGCTATAGTGAGGAATCACCCCAGAACTAGGTAGATCTTGTCAACAATCTCAAGGCAGCTGGGACCATAGTTACCAAGAAAACAATTGGTAACACACTATGCCGTCTGAAGTTTGACAGTGAACATCTGAATGATTCAGAGGAGAACTGGGTGAAAGTGTTGTGGTAAAATGAGACCAAAATCAAGCTCTTTGGCATTAACTTAACTCGCCATGTTTGGAGGAATGCTGCCTGTTACCCCAGGAACACCATCCCCACAGTTAAACATGGAGGTGGAAACATTATGCTTTGATGGTGTTTTTCTGCTAAGAGGACAGGACAGCTGCACCACATCAAAGGGACGATGGACAAGATCATCCAAATCTTGTGTGAGAACTTCTTCCCTCAGCCAGGGCAATAAAAATGGGTCGTGGATGGGTATTCCAGCCAGACAATGACCCTAAACACACGGCCAAGGCAAAAAAGGAGTGGCTCAAGAAGCAGCACATTAAGGTCCTGGAAGGGACTAGCCAGTCTCCAGACCTTAATCCCATAGAAAATCTGTGGTGAGCTGGCGAAAATCTGGGAGCTGAAGGTTCGCGTTGCCAAATGTCAGCCTCGAAACCTTAATGACTTAGAGAGAATCTGCGAGGAGATGTGTGCAAACCTGGTGGCCAACTACAAGAAACATCTGACCTCTGTGATTGCCAAAACAGGTTTTGCCACCAAGTACTAAGTCATGTTTTGCAAAGGGGTTGAATACTTATTTCACTCATCAAAATGCACATCAATTTCTAACTTTTGAAATGCATTTTTCTGGATTTTTTTTTTTTTTTTTGGTATTCTGTCTCTAACTGTTCAAATAAACCTACCATTAAAATTATAGACTGATCATTTCTTTGTCAGTGGGCTAGCTACAAAATCTCTATCTGAACAACTGATCGGATCTGTCTTTCCCACGCAATATTCAAATAAGTCTGCAGAGGATGGCCGCGGTGCAAAGTCGACCCAAATTTTTTTGGGGTCAGTTTTGGCAAAGATCTGGCTAATGTGGCTGTGAGTCTAAAGTGGCTCGAATGTAAATGACAAATATTGCCCAAATAATTTAGAAAAAATTGGGCCACTTTTGGCAAATATTTTGCACAGTCAGCATTGGCTAATGCCTAACGTGTCCCACATTTGACATGGCAAATATACCCCATTATAAAACAGACGAGGGCCACTTCTGGTTTGGATGTAGCACTTGACACTGGCTAAATGAAATGGAAGTTGCAAATTATAAATATGGCCTAATAGAATTTGGCTACTTTTAGTAGGATGTAAAGCAGTTAAATGATGCAGGGTGATCTGGATATGAGTCTTAAGAAGGCTACATACCAATTTTTATATGTGTACTATGCAACATAAAACAGAAGTGCATTATAATGATAGCACTAACTGTCAATGTTTCTGTTAATTTGGACTTTGTTTTCCTTTTGCACCATTTTCCGTGTTGATTTTATTATTCTGTTTAGGTGTGCCTAGTTATTTATCCTTGTTTGGTCTGAGTACTTAAGTTCCTGTATGTTCACTTTGAGTTCACTTTAAGTCTTACGTCTACATGTCCTGAATGCTGCTGTGCTACGTTGTGTTTGGATTTACCGTTATTGGATTGTGGACCACTGCCAAAATGTCACCTTTCCATGCAGCGTGTGGGCCACATGAGAAATGTGGGAAGACCAGTGTTTGAACAAAAATCTACTGTGGCCCACATTAGGGCCAGTTTTCAGGAGCAGACCACCAAAGTACCATCATTCTACGTGGTAGTAGGTCAGAGTGGGCCAAATTCTGCAGACCTTTTATAGACTTTTGAAAACCATTTTCAGTCGTGAGACATTGAACAAATGAAAATTGAAAATGAAAAACTGTACAAGTCTCACTAGCACTCCATGACCTCTCTTTTCTGACAGATCAGGAGAGAGGGGGTGGTGTTTTGCATCACATCGACCAAATGTAGGCGTGATGGCTGCTTCGGATTGCGTTTATATTACACTGGGATCCAATCACAACGCGCCCTCGACTACCTCTGGACCAGGACACGCTGATCAGATAACATTCCGATCAGAAGCACATTTACACGTGTCTTTTTGATGTGTTTGTGGACAACATCTGGATACAGGTTGCATGGTAATGCGAAGTGTAAACACAGCCTAATTGATTAGCTGCTAGTGCAGATTAGAGGTGGACAGATTTAGATTTTACTTACCTGTTGTCAGTGGTGACTCTACAGTCGAGTCAGATAATTCGCAATCTCGTTTTCTTTTAGTACCTATCAGAGAATTAATTTCACTCATTATTTGTCTTTAATCACAGACTTTACAATGGTCTTTAATTTTTACACCCCAGCTAGCCATTATAGGGTCGATGGGAAGTCCTGGAGGGGAAAGACCTTGTTATTAAAGATGATACATTTTTTCTTACCAATCTTTTAAGAACTTTTTGTTTTGACTATAACAAAGTTAATTGTTTCGCCATTAGAGCAAGTTCTAGATTGTAATGGTACAGGAAGCAGTGGAGGTGTATTCTACTTCATACCATGAAGTGCTTCCATCTCTTCTTTTGGTGTTCCAGAAGTGGCTGATCTATAAAACAGTAAAGAAAAAAGCACAGTGAGTTAAAGCACAAGTTAAAAAATGTACAGTTTCACTAACTATAATGTCCTCAAAGATATGTACAGAAATAGTGTCGCAAATCAGCAGATACTGCATATGGTATTTCTTTATTAAAATTAAGATGATAAACCCCCAAGTCACCAGTCAAGTCACCTTTATTTCTTTTTTTTAGTACAAACTTTTAGAAGCACAAAACATACATTTCTGTACATTTTTATTGATGTCGAAACGTACAATCTGGATATATTTTAATGTTTAAAACATAAAAATGTATTCTTAGCTAAAAATTGTCAAATATTTGCGAATCTTTTATATCATTAATATATTTGTATCAGTGCTTTTTTATAATTTTGTTGATAAGCGATTTTGATTTTTCAGACCCCTTAAGACCCAAACCTAAACCTACCCATTTTATAGTGAATATAAAGATATAAAATGCAATTGACCGAATATGATATGCAGTCAAATTACAATTTTAATAGCAATATAGCATTAAAAAGATATTTTTTCGCTAATCCCACTCCTACCTCTAAACCTAACAATAACTATTTCTGTGCAGTATAAAGAAAAACGTGACAGACAGATAAGTGCAATCACAATAATTATTTATTGCAAAAATGTCAAAAACAATACCAAACGTAATCCAAATGACGATGTTGCAGTCCTCTCTGTTGGAATACAATTGTTTTGTATGAGGTGCAGAACAGAATTTAACTTGTTAATTGCTGAAAATATTATTCAGATTATTATCTTGATCCACTCCGTGAAGGCACACATTTCTCATTCAAACACAGCTCACCAGAAACACAGAATGTCACAATCTGTGACAAAGCAGGCAAGAGCCAATGAGCGTTCAGTTTTCCTGCCGTAAAACCTGTCGTAATGTTTCTTGAAGCGGCAACTTTTCAATTTGGAATTAACACGTCTGTGTGGGTTTTGCTGCTTACAGTTGCTGCTCAGGATGAAGATGAAGATCGCTGAATAATGGCTCGGATTTAGTTCCGTTCCTCACAGTCGTATGGATTCTTAAGATTTTGAGGTAACGCTTTAGATTACAACCCGCAAAGAACTACGTAAGTAAACTGAATTTACGGTGTATGTTTCTGTAATTATAGTGTACCTGTAAAGAACGTACATGTAGGTATAAGGGAACAATATGTTATATTTGGGTAATAAGGTGATAACAAACCAGATATTCAACCTGCAAAGATCTACATAAGTATACTGAATTTAGGGTGTACGTTTCTGTAATTATAGTGTACCTATTAAAGAACGTACATGTAGGTATACGGGAAAGTTATGGTGAATGTTTCGTATTTATATTGTACCTACGTGTAAGTATAAGGGAACAATAGGTTACGTTTGGGTAATAAGGGGGTAGCAAACAGATATACAAATAATTTATAATAGATTAATTTAAAAAAAACTTAACGGGTACCTTTTCTATTAAATCGTACATTTGGTGTATCTATACGTAAGCTTTTTAAAATTACTGGGAAAATATACTCTTGTTCCATGTAGTTACAGGGTAAGTGTGCCATCTGCGGGCTGTAAATTAAAGTGGCGATTGTTCCCCTCTTGTTCAACGAAGTTACAGGGTAGGTTCAATACATATAACAACGTGACGTAAAATGTGGTTCCACAAAATGGAATTTTGGAATGGAATTACATTTATTTACATTTTTACAGACACTAAATGTACAATACTGACATATTTACATCATCTAAACATTTAACGTTTACTTAATATGAAATTATAACATTTCATTCTGTTCTGGGTGATTTCTGTCGCCAGCTCGTTTCCAAGAATAGGTCTACATAATGTTATCATGACTACACGTTAAACCCTTAAAATAAATAATATTTCTGCAATCGTTTAATCATTCATGTAATATTAACTTCGTTTGCCGTGGTGGAACCACAAAATACACCGAACCCGCATCATAATTACAAATTAAACCATTTTATTTGTGTGCTGTAACCCAGTTCTTCAGAATCCATACGATTAGCGAGGACCAGAACCAAATTCAAGGCTTTGTCCGACGATCTTCATCTCCATCTCTAGCAGCGAGTCCAGCAGCAACAGCCATAAACCCGTGCTAAAGTGCATTTTGCGACAGGAAAATCGGACGTTCATTGGCTCTCGCCTGCATTCGTCACAGATTACGACATGCCGTGTTTCTGGTGAGATGTGTTGGAATGACGCGCGGGCGCCTTCGAGGAGTGGGTGAAGACAATAATCTGGATAATATTTTCAGCGATTAACAATTTAAATTCTGCTCTCATCCTACTGCACCTCAAACCTACTGTATTCCGCCAGAGAGGACTGCGGCTGCAAACGCATCGTTATTTGGATTACTTTTTTGTATGGCTGTTGACATTTTTGCAATAAATAAATGATTGTGATTGCACTTTCCTGCTTTTTATATTTTTATTACTGTTCAGTCATAGTTAACGTTAAGTTTAGAGGTAGAAGTGGGATTAGCGACTATAAAAAAATATTTTTAGATATATTTTCAGATTGTGTGTTTATGTATTGAACCTACCCTGTAACTTCGTTGAACAAGAGGGGAACAATCGCCACTTTAATTTACAGCCCGCAGATGGCACACTTACCCTGTAACTACATGGAACAAGAGTATAATTTCCCAGTAATTTTAAAAAGCTTACGTATAGATACACCAAACTTACGATTTAATAGAACAGGTACCTGTTAAGTTTTTAAGTAATTCCATTATAAATTATTTGTATATCTGTTTGCTACCCCGTTATTACCCAAACTTAACATATTGCTCCCTTATACTTACACGTAGGTACAATATAAATACGAAACGTACACCGTAAATTCAGTATACTTATGTAGTTCTTTGCAGGTTGAATATCTGGTTTGTTATCCCCTTATTACCCAAATATAACATATTGTTCCCTTATACCTACATGTACGTTCTTTATAGGTACACTATAACTACAGAAACATACACCGTAAATTCAGTTTACTTACGTAGTTCTTTGCGGGTTGTAATCTAAAGCGTTACTGATTTTGATTACAGTGCACAGATAAAATTGATCCTTGGGATCCTAATGTTTGGTGATGTTGCGTTTTGGTGTATTTTATGGGTCTATTGTCAGTATGTCAGAGAAAACAGTAACACTTTATAATAACGTTCTAATTAAGGAGCCTAATTTATGTCTTTTGGCATACAAAGATTGTTGTTTGTTTCACTGCTGCTCTGGGATTATAGGAGAAGACTTAGAGTTATTATCTCGGCAAAATGAGGTAACAAGAAGTATTTATTAAAAGGGTGCCTTTAATTTTAGTCAATGAGATTACAGAACAACGTTTATTTTACGATGCGATTTTCACCTACTTTAATTTTTTTTTTGAACGTCAATGAAAAACAGGATTTTTAATGCTTGTTCAAATTACTTGGTTTAAATGAGCAGAAACAACTAAATTTTAAAAACTAAATAGAATTTTTTTTTTTTTTTTTTTTTGCCTAGCTTATTTCCATTATGTTCAGTCTGCTTAAATTTGTAAAAAAAAAAAATAAAAATTGTATATTGTTAAAAAAAATTATATATATATATATATATATATATATATATATATATATATATATTATAAAAGCAAAAACCCATAGTGGCATGTTAACAATAATTTAATTCATAGATGTAATATACCATAAGAGCTGAGCAAAGAACTTTTCTAGAACTGGTATTAGTAGTTATTGCTCATTGCACTAATCATGAAGTCAGTGAAGTTGCCAGCACCCTAAGCATGAGCGCTACTCTTCTGCACAGTGGACACCTCAAAACTTTTCTAATCTCCAACCCTTTTCTAAATCTCAAAAATAACTCACTGTTACATGTATAAGAACTCTAACATGTAATTTTCTTTTATTAAAAACTTAAAATGACAATTGTTGTCAACATATTTCCCTCTTAATGTGACCTCATGCAAAGCATGCTTGGAACTAAACATCCACTTTTCAGTTAGTTGTGTCAACAAAAATGACCCATGTAGTCCCAACACAAAATTATTAAACTTTATTACAATTTTTTTTTTTTTTTTTTTTTTTTATATATAGTCATGTGAAAAAGTTAGGACACCCTATTGAATTCCATGGTTTTCTGTATCAGGACATCACTCTCCTTCCAGGAGTGAGCGTCCCAGAAAATTCACCCTAAGATCAGACCATGTAAAGCTCAGAGAAATGGCAGACAACCAAAGAACTACACCTCAGACTCTACAGGCCTCAGTTAAATCATAAAGTTCATGACAATGGCATTAGAAAAATATGGGACGAAAATGTCATGTTTGGAAGGCTTGGCAGAAGAAAGCTTCATTGCAGCATTGCAGCACAGTTTAGGTCTGCAAAGTTGTGCATAAGCAAATGCCCACAAACCTCAATAAACTGGAGCAACGCTGAAAAGAAGAGTGGTCCAAATTCCTCGAGAACGATGTGAGAGACTGATAAAGTCACACAGAAAATGAATGCTTCAAGTTATTGCTGCTAAAAGTGGATCTACAGGCAACTGATTCATAGGGTGTCCTAACATTGTCACACATGGCCTTTCCATATTGGCTTTATAATTGTTAAATAATGACACAGTGTGATATGACATGTGATGATGTTTACCTGAGGATTTATTTTCTAAATTTTAAGACCTGCCAAGGACCAGATAATTTTTTTATTATGTCCCGATACAGAAAACCATGAAATTCAATAGGGTGTCCTAACTTTTTCACATGACTGTATATATATATATATATATATATATATATATATACATACACACACATATATATATATATAGCTTGTCCAGTGAACCTAATTAAATTAAGTAAATACTTTTCCATTTAATTAGTTCACATACATACAAAACATACAAACATGATTAAATCAAAAAATTTCAGCAATGTTCGACATACAGTGAACTTCTATGGTGCCTCCAACTTCAAAATCACCCTACATCGCTGTTTTGCCTTTTTTGTAAGGGGTGTTTGACCCTCTTGCACGTTCACTTTGTAAACACTGGGTCAATGTAGCGATGTAGAACAATTTTGAAGTTGCAGGAGAAAATGAGATGGGGGTTTTTCAGCATACTCTAACTGTATTGACCCGGAATACCCAGAGTTCACAAAGAGCTAGACAAGATGAGCATTTGAGTTTAAAAAATATATAAATCGTAATTTTTTTTGTGTTTTTTTTTTTTTTAAGAAAATAATTGATTGTTTCACTATATAAGGCCTTTCTTCCTCAGCTGGGATCATTCAGAGCCTTTTGAAGCTGCATTTAAACAGCATAAAAATGGTTGTTTGTTTGTTTGTTTTTTTCTATGTGCATCTCCAAGATTTCCTTTTATTTCTGTGTAGAAATAATACATTTAAGGAATAGCTCACTCAAAAAAATTACTTACCTTCAGACCATCCAAGATACAGATGAGTTTGTTTTATTCATCAAAAAATGAAAGCGTCAACAAAGGTTCCACCAGGAAGAGTCATTTGTGCTTAACTGTTAGCTCTGGCTAATCACAGCTTGAAACTTGAAGAATATAAGTACAAAATTTTCTCTTGTACAATTGCACTGATGTTCCCCTCCATCCTCCCCACCACCACCAGTATATAAACTGAGAACTCCATGGACCAGAATACACAATTATATATAAGCTTACCCTGTCCTTTGTCTGTGTAAGTGTATCTCAAGAATCTCAGGTGTCAGTTGTATCTGGAGACTGCAATCTAAAGCACTGTTTTCCTCTTCAAGTTGCTCATTAATATGTTATAAGACATTATTTCTAACTGCATCAGTGCACTTTGTTTTGTTCACACAGGATGTGGTACATACCTTAGCTTACAGGATATGTGTGTGGGTGGATGTGTGTGTGTGCGAAGTACAGCTTCATGAAATGCTTTCATAAAACAGAAATGATCAGAAAGCTGTAATTTGTGCACCCAAAATATTGACTTTTTTATATATATATATTTTATATCAGTATAGTAATATAGCCTACATAATGTGGATGTTATTATTTTAATTATTTTTTGTCTTTAGAAAGGATGACCTGCCTAAAAAATTACCAGAAAATAACATAGTACACTTTACCATCATTATAAATCTAGAAATATCACTTGATTAGCTCAGAAAATACAAGTATCATGTTTATATTTCTAACCTTATAAAAACTGCATCACACCTTCACAATTAAGCTATTTAAAGCTTGTGGAACCCTTTACTAAAATATTATTTTAATATAACATTTTCAAATTTTGCACATTATTGTCTATAGGTGTCACACCCCTGTAGACTGTTTATGTTGGTTTCTCCCTCTTGTGCCCATATTTGGTTGTTCCTGTTTCCTGTCGTCATTTAGTTTACCTTGTTTCACCTGTGCCTTAATTAAGATTGTCGTTATTACCTGTCTTTATAAGTTGCATTCTGTTTAGTGTTTGGTGTCCGGTCTCGTTAATGTAAGCATGGTTCTACCCTCCCATTGTCGCGTTACCTGCTTTGGAGTTTTCCTGTGGATTATATTAAAGACTTCATCTTTGATCTTCGCTTCGTTCGCCCCTTCCTCGCACGATACGTGACAGAAGACCGGACCAGTTTAATTATGGAGGTTACTGCTCGCTTCTCTGCCTTAGCCCGCAGAGATCTCCCATTCGTGGAGTACGCCCAGGAGTTCTGCGGGCTGGCCACTATGTTGGCGCTGGACGACGCCACGCTCAACTCTCTGTTCTGGATTGGGGCGAATTACTACCGCCCTGTGGACCTCCCAGACACCACATGACTGAGTTGGAGGGAAGGGAGCCCACCGGCCTCTCATGTGGCAAGCCACATTAACATTGAGGACAATATGGACCTGGCGCTTCCCATGGGGTTTGATGCCCCTATCCTCCCTCCTTCTCCTTCGTCTCCGCTGGTCCCGTCCAGCATATGCCTGAACAACCTGCTCCACCATGGCTTCCCAGACTGTCTGCTCCACCATGGCTCCCTGAGCTCCCCCGATCCACCATGGCCTTCCGGACTGTTTGCTCCGCCATGGCTCCCTGCTCCGCCATGGCCTCAACATAACTGTCCAATTCACAGTTTATTCATTTCTGAATGTCTTCACAAAGCTAAGTCTTTTTTTAATGTAATGTTCTAATGTTATGTTGGCAAATATGTTATCGTCAAATATAGCTCGTTGTTGGCAGTTGTTCATTAACATGTTTGTTTTCTAGGTATGCTGTTGCTTTAGGCTTATTGGTGTATTTTGACATGCTGGTAACTTACCACAGCAAGGCTTGTTTTTAAAGCTGTTGGTTAAGGCTGTCCGATACGAAACAGGCTTGCTGCTTAAGGCTCATTTAGAATTGGAAATGCGGTTTCATTAAACTTATCCGACTATTATGTCTACCACACTGTTTAAGTCAGTGATATGCTGTTACTTAAAGCTATAGTGTATCTGTAGAGTCCTTGATACTTAACGCACATGTAGGTTTTGCTACTAAAGGAAGTTATTTATGCTAACAATTATCTGGATAATGGCAACATGCCTGTTGCCTAAACTTCAGGTATTGACCATATGCTGTACTGCATTAAATGGGCATGCTGCTCTTTGCTAGATCTGCTGTTGCTTAAAGCTATTGGTTGTTACTCTACGTGCTGGTACCTGTTTAAACTTAAACAGCAAAAAGCTGTTTAAGCTGTTGTTTAAGGCCATTTGATTGTTCTTGAAATATGCTTGGTGCTTATGGCTCATCTGGTTTTGGGAATGCTATTTCTTTAAGTTTCTCTGATTACTGCAACTTGTTGTGATTTAAGCAAGCACCATGCTTGTTGCATAAAGCTATCAAGTGTATTGATAAGAAATTTTGTCCATGCTCAGATGGGTTGTGAGATTGAGAATACGTAACACAGCAAACACAAATGTCAATGGGAGGTGACAAACCTGTAAACTGAGTTGATTTGAGTTATTATGCTGTTGTGATAGTTTTAAATGTGTACCTATAGGAATACGCTGTCAGTCATAACTCCCTTTATAAGGTCCGTTCCATCATCATTCAGCAGCTATCGCTTTGCTCAGGAGCTAATCACCCACCTCCATCTCCATCTCCTCTTGTCCAGTCAGGACTTGTCATTGGATATGTCTCTTGAGTCAGACTACTTTATTATGTTTTTACATAAAATAATCACTTTGAACATTAATGATATTTGCTACTTTAATCATTAATGTTGCTTCTTTTCTGCTTACCCTAGTGGGGTTATTTATGCATGGATTGGCAGGGAGTGTTTCCCCAGAACAGAACCATACCCCAAACCTAAAATGTATGCTAATTGTAATTTTTTTTTGACAATAGTGGTCCTGACAGAACTGTAGTTACTCTGTTCTGAACATCAAAACCTTTGTTTTTCCATTAAATGAAATCTAACTAGTTGGTTAAATAAAAATATTTGGATTTTTATATTTAAAAATGAACTCAAGTTAGCATCAGCTAGCTAATTATCTAGCCAGTTAGCAGCACCTAACAAAATGCGTTGGCGTTTTCCCCAATCTATCCTAATAATAACACTCACACATCTAAAAGTGTACGATTGCTCTGTCACTTGTTGTTCTAAAGTCATCCATCAAAACTTTATTCGTAAGATAATGTTTTGCTTTATTCAACCCTTACTGACTAGTCCTGACTTCATAGTTCTTATTAACAGAAGTCTGTTTGATCCCACCAATTACTGCACAAGCTAATATGATGACAAAAACAGTGATAGTGATTGCATTGCAGTGCCTGCAGTTCAGAAAAAGATAATAAATATTACAGGAGAAGTAATGTTGTGTTTTTGCCTTTTTAATCTCTCCTTACCAATAACTTGTCACTCACATGAGACAAACTTTTCACAATCCACTCTATTCTTGCTTGGAAAAAACAAGCTCTGTCCTTTGAGAAGAATTTTACTCAGACATGTCAAAACACACTGTACGTACATCAAGAAATTAGAATATCTGGACAGCCTGTCTTGTCCATCACTACTGCTTATATTTAGGAAAGACCTTTGCAGTTAGTTACATTCCAGTCTATACAGTAAATTAATCAAATGTATTCAGGTTTTTGAAAATTAGACCATTATATTTTTAAATGTAATTCCCATGTCTTGCTATAAAACAAATAAAAATAACAAATCATTATACTGTTATACAGTATATCATGCAACTGTATAATAAAACCCCAAGTTCAGAAATTTTATGAAAATAAACAACTTGAAATACATTTTCCACCAACAAATGTACATATAAAAAGTAAATATAAGAACACTAAAAAAAAAAAAAAAGTTAACTGAAAGTGTTACTTTTTGCACAATTGTTGTTTCATTTGTGATTTGAGCTGTTTCTCTTGCTTGATGAGCATCAGTCGGACAGATGATCTAGAAGATTATCCAGCTCTTCAATCTCTCTGGAGACATCTATAAATGACATATAAAAATATATTACATTAGGCAGTTAGTGAGATTAATCAATCAATAGCATACTTCGCATTGCAAAAGTTTGTTTGTTTAAACATTTGTTTCTGTGGTGTAGTAAGATGACGCTGTTACCGATTGGTGTCTTTTCGCTTTTTTGTGATTGTGAGCGTTCTATTGCTTCCTGTAGTTTTTCAAGAGTACTCTTTATGTACAGCTTTACAAAGAAACAAGAAAAGATTACGTTTCACTTTAGTCATTGTACAGCTGAATACATGATCCTCTTAATGAATGTGAGATCAGTACCTTTAAGTTATTAAACCTTTCTAGCACTTCCATTTTTGCGTCTTTAAACATGTCTTGTTTTTTCTCATCAACTGTGGTTATTAACAGGTCTTGCATTTTCTTCAAGGATCCTGTTCCTTTCACAGCTGCAGCTTCTAAAATAAACAACACTCTGTATTCATTCATTTTCTTTCTCATATAGGCACATGAGAACAAGGACATAAATCAGTTCTTGGATGTGCGTTTTAATGAAAGAAATGTACTTTGTGACATGCTGGGTGGCTTTTGTGTTAATGAAATATAACATTGAAATAACATGATTAATTGCAACTCTTAATGCAAGCTTACGCTGATAGCAAGAAGCCATTTCATTTCTAATTGTATCTTGTATTGATGAGTAGATTTCCTTCTTCCTGTCAACAATGTCTCTGTTGAGCGCTGCCTTTAGTTTGGTTTCCTTTCAAAATGGGAAGAACACAAAAAAGTCAGGAAAATATCAATACATTAAGTTCCTGCTTATGTCAGTCTTATATCAAAAGTTTGTTGAGTGTATTTCAGTGCTTACTGCTTTATAATAAAAACAACATGCTTAATTATAAAAATGAGGATTCACATACAGACAGACATAGAGCTCAACTCACTTCGATTTTAATGAAGTTGTGAATGTGATGTAGTATGTCAGAGCTGGGGTAAGCAGAGTCACTCTGGAAGATACTGAATTTATTAATCTGTTCCTGCACTGACTTCCCTGTTTTTCCAGTCACACTAGAGCCAAAAGAAAACCATTTAGAGAGAAAAAAAAAAAGTTCTTAATCCCTGAGATATAATCTGAAAATTACTGAAGGAAAATAATGAGGGAAAGGCTAAATTTCCAAACACACAAAGTTTGCTTTATATTACTATTGTCTAACCTATGAGGTTATCATTTGAAAAAAAAATAAATAAATAAATAAATAACAAAAGATTCAGAACGGAAAGGACCTGGGAGGTGAGCAAATCATTTATTTTTCCTTCACAGTTAATTAAAAACTTAATCATGTTAATGCCCTAAAAATAAAAATACACTTTGTAAGTGTATTCCATTTTACTACACAAAGGGAGACTGGAAATGGAATGATGAAACAGAACTTACGGAAAAATCTTACAGAATTCATCAAAAATGCACTTGTGAAAATCTTTGGCCAGTGTCTTGTTCAGGTCTAGAATGACATCCAAATTTTTTGACCAATAGCATCCGTTGTTCTTGCACAAAGCTCCAAGAATTTTATGGAACCCCCTTCCATCTTTATTCTGAGTAACAAAGAAAAGTATAACAGCACCAGTGTTAAAAGGACAGTGATTATTAAAATGGTGCAAAACATTTGAATCACACTCACAGGTGTTAACAATTTCTTTGTGGCATCAACACACGATTTCACTGATGCTTCCACTCCATTTGAGAGATGCTGCTCCAGATCATTACAAATGCTTTTAAAATATTTGTCCAGTTCATCTAGTGACTTCCTTAGGTTCTTCTTAAATTTGTTGACTGTCATTTCAATCTAAAACACATCCATACAACAACAGTTATATAATACAGTTTTTCTCAATTGCTAAAACACTATAACCTGGCTTTTGAGCAAAACTTATTACCATTTTTTGTAATATTGTTTTGAATTTATCTCATGAATGTGTAAAACTGTGTTGTAGTGTCTATGTGTTTTTGAGGATTTGTGTGTCATGTCTGAGAGCAAAGTCTGGTTTTTCAGCAAGATTGAGTTGTTTTGAGTGGAGAGCTTTATTTTGACCTCGCAAAAAAGAGGTGTAATTTCAAGAAATGTGTTTAAGCAGAAAAACTGTAATACACAATGGCAGCATTCTGAAGATTCTTATTACAAATTCTAAGTCATTTTTCCAAAGCATCTAAATTTCTAAGTCAAATTCTAAGTAGTTACAAATTCTTTTAATTCTAATTCTGTCTCTGTACCTTTTTCTTGTCTTTATTCAGCTGGCCGCTTTGGATCAGGGACAAATGTCCCTTTACTTTATTGACATAATCTCTAGTCAGTTCTCTATTAATGCTCTTGTTAAGATTCCTCAGATCATCCTGCAGCATTGGGACTTCTACAAATAAACACAAGGATGTGATTTGGACTCATTTAGTCAGTGCTTTATCTCATTTTATGAAATATTTTTAACTTGCACTTAAAATAATGCATGCAACAGTTTGACAGTTTTTAAAAAAAAAACCAGTAGTAGTAGTAGTAGTAGTAGTAGTAGTACTTTTTTTTTTTTTTTTTTTGCCATGACTAAATAAAGTGGTAAAATTAAATAAATAGTGAGGATGGCTTACCTGTTTCACTTGATTCCAGATTTAAATTGTGGTCAAAGAATGCATTAGAACTCACAGTAAAAACTTGAAACTGATTGTCAGTGTTGAATAGTTTCTAAAAAGAAAAAAAAAACATATAAACAAAATTTCTAAAAAGTAATGGTAGCAAAGAAAATTAGGCGAGAATACCTTGATTTCAGAATTTTCAAACTTTTCTTTCACCCTTGTCTTGGCATGTTCATTTCTATGAAGTATGCATGTTTTTTTCTGATCCTAAAGATTAATTAAAAACATATTCATGACATTGCAGTTGCAGTGATATGAGCACTCACTGACTTAGTAAAACCAACAGTAAAACCTTACAGGCGAAACTGACAAGTTTGCTGTATGAAAACAAAGGGACCATATTACATAAACACTGCTAGTACAGTCCTTCTATATTTTCCAAACCTTGTCATCTGGGATTTGGTCTCTTGAAAGCCGTGCAGATCTATAAAAGAGTATTAAAAATTGTGAAGTGTTGCATGCTTACTACTAGATTACTTTAATTATTCAAAATTATAACACCTCCTAGCCCTTTAAGTCCTATAATATTCACAAAATACCTTATATACGTTCCTGGACTGATATCATCACTCTTTGTACAGATAAAGTTGATGCTTTTGCATTTTCCTCCTGGTCCCAGTTCTTCAATGCAGTGCTTTAATATCCCCCAGGGGTCTCTGTCAGTGATTGCTCGATTGATAGCGCTTACAATCCACACAGAAGAGCACTCTGACAGTTTCTACAGGATTTAAAATAGGACATAGTTATGGTTCATAGTGGCACAAAAGATTTATTGTGTGGTTCTACACTGTATATGACAAAAAGTGTTGTTGAAAAGAGTATAGAAATATATTTACAGATTTCCACAGGTCTTGTCTAGTCTTATTGCAGTCTCCAGTCCCAGGAAGATCAAGAAGTACAATGTGTTCCAGGAGTTCATTACAGTCTGGTATCTTGATCATCACACTCTTCACAAGCGGCCAGTACCAGTCACCAGAACTTGACTCACTGTGTTGTATGAACTGTGCAACTTCAGTGGTAAAGTCAGAGAGCTGTTGAGATAATAAACTGTTACGTTTACTTTGCTGAAAAGCAAATTAACAATGCATTGCGCATTTAATCTTAAATATTAGACGTTCTTCTAAAACTTACATCACTGTTTGAGATTATTTTCGTACTGATAGACAAAAAGGTTTCAATCTCTGCAAATTTTTCCTCATTCTGGAGCTCCTCTAATGTTTTCTGGTCTGCATTATCTCCATACAGCGCAGTGATCTTTTCTACAGCAGTTTCAAACAAGTCCTCATTCCTGTCCTCACCGTCATCTTTTAGATATCTGAAAAGATCTTTGAGCTCTTTCTCCCACTCCTGCAGCGGTACACAGTACAGAGAAAAATAAGGCTTGGTTCTGTTCCGTCTAGTCCGATTTGTTTACATATTTATAAAGAACTCTCATTAAAGGCATAGTAGGATAAATGAGGAAACCTCTTTAGAGATCAATTTGATCTCTGCTGTGTAGTTGGAGTCAGTCAGATTGGCTTCCACCTGAGTAATAACAGCAGTACAGGCACCAAAACATCCAGACGGTAAGAGATACTGTTTCCCCAAGATTGCACTTAAAAGGGAGCTCTTTCCTTCTCCTGATTTTCCAAAAATCCCTATGGTTGCCTTCTTCCTGTTGCCTTTATCGATTTGATCTGTGTCACTGACTCTTTGCAGAATTTGCTTTGCATTCTCTATGATCATATCTGTGTACAACAAAGAAGAGAATTACATCCCCATGACAAACCGTTAGGAAAATAGATGGATTGATGTGGCATGACCCTTTTAAGTCAACTAATTTTATGGCAACTAATTAGTTCATTACTAATACAGAATAGAGGTGGACAGATTCAGATTTTACTTACCTGTTGTCAGTGGTGTCTCTATACTCGAGTCAGATGATTCATGATTTCGTTTTCTTTTAATACCTATCAGAGAATTTATCACACTCATAATTCCCTCTCAGAAGTGTGCATGCCTAAATTCTGCAGACTGATTAGTTGCCTATAAATGCAATTAATTAGTTACTAATAGAGGTGGACAGATTCAGATTTTACTTACCTGTTGTCAATGGAGTCTCTATACTCGAGTCAGATGAGTCATGAGCTCGTTTTCGTTTAGTACCTATGAGAGAATCTCCTTCATTATTTGTCCTTAATCACAGACTGTACAATGATCTTTAATATGCATACCTTGGCTAGCCATTGTAGGGTCGATGGAGAGTCCTGGAGGGGAAAGAACATATATTCGTATTAAAGATCAGTTGTGTTGAATCTTTGAAGAACTTTTTTTTTGGTTTGATTATAATAAAATTAATTGTCTTGCTATCACCGCAAGTTCTAGATTGTGATGGTACCTTTGTTCTAAGTACCATGGTTGTCGGCACATGAGCTCGAGAAAGCGTCATTTTTATATAGCATCTGCTCTATTTTTCTCCAGAAGTTATGACTGATAAAATGTCTTTGTACTGTTTTAAACTAAACTTCTGGCTATCTCATAAACCCCTCACACAAGCCCTTGTCCATCTGTTGTTGTTGCATTCTCCACTATTTGTTGTTCCCACTCTGTAGTTTTGTTTTCTACTATGAAACAAAAGCCTGGGCCAGTGCTGCCACCTTGTGGAACAACAGATTGGTGTAAAACCAAGTCAATGCGCATGTGAGACGTTCGCAGACAAAGTATACACGTATACACAGGTATAGTATGCACATACTATTCTGGTGATGAAATTTGCATCACGCACATTCAGTGGCATAGCAGACAGGCACGGACTGTACAGAGGGATTTTAGAGGTTTTTAAACTTTAGGGGTGTTCGTTTCGGTTAATTTTCCTGAAGGACAACTGACACTCATTACCCATCAACTGTTAACAAAACTATAATGTTAAATTAAATTTAAACTAAATTAGAATGGATAAGAGTGTGTGACCCGTTAAAAACACCTGTTTCTTTTTCTTCCTGGATTTAGTACATGTGCAAATAACAGAATAAACACCAGAAGTAAAAGGTTTCAAAATCTTACCAGTTTGTTTGTTATTTTATAATCCATTACAGTGTACAAAACAGCCGTCGCAAAATGACAGCAGCTGCATTTGTACAGGACGAGACCGTGAGTCTGCGATACCAGAATGACATAATTAATTAAATATTGGACCTATAATATTGAATTGAGTTTTAATATTTCATTAGCCAGCCAAACACAAAGTTTTCACAAAGAAAAAATGTTCCCAGCAAGTGAACAGTGCCAACTACAGGCAGTTACCCGGATGAGTCTGTGTTATTAGTTTTTACTGGTTGTTATCTGGGAATATAATACCTTGGAATGTGATGATTGACGAATCTGAATCAAGTATTTCATGGCGCCGTGTAATAAACATATTTAACACATTAACAAAACCAACTTTAGTGAGTACCGGCACTTCTTTTTTTCCACTTCAAGCTCTGGGTAGAATGGAAAACGTTGTAAA
This sequence comes from Labeo rohita, assembly GCF_022985175.1. NCBI lineage: Eukaryota > Metazoa > Chordata > Actinopteri > Cypriniformes > Cyprinidae > Labeo > Labeo rohita. Next base: position 26,413,581 of record NC_066887.1, read on the forward strand.
TTTGTATTAACATTTGTAAAAGATAAATTCATTGTTATATGCAGACAGCAGAAAATAGTTGTGACACAAAATAATCTATAGTAAATAACACAGCACTTATGCACTGGTCATACTCATCCCCTCCGGAATGGGTGGGGGAAGTAATCTACACTCAGATTAAGCACTAGATTTTTTTAACCAGCTTTTTGTCACTGTTAACATGCTGTTTGCTTTTTTCTATCAAAAAATGAAGCACCATCATATATTCATTATTCATACAATTTTATCCAGTTATCCTGTAGGGACTCTTGCAACTAATAATGCCAAAATAATTCTGTAACATTTACAAAAGAACCTGTAAAAACAACAGCTTTTTCTGCTTTTTTGGTTGAACTGGTTTATGTTTTTCACAGTAGATTAACTGTATATATATATATATAATTTTTTATTTTTTTTTTTTTTTTTTTTTTCCTTACTATTGCACTAAATTATAATTGTAATCTCTTTAATCACCCTGAACTGTAGACCACCAAAAATAGGTACAGATTTCAAGCAATAGTAATAAAGCAATAAATGGACACTGTGTTCTATGTCTGTAGGTAAAATATGCCCTTTAAAGCCAAAGGTAAAGGATTCAGCTCTGTTAGGTGAATGAGAATATACTGAGATGAAATGGTTGTTTGTTTGTTTTTTCTATATGCATCTCCAAGTTTTCCTTTTATGTCTGTGTAGGAATAATACATTTAAAGGAATAGTTCACCCCAAAATTTGCTGAAAATGTACCCACCCTCAGACCATCTAAGATACAGATGAGTTCATCAGAAATGAAAGCATCAGCAAAGATTGTACCAGGAAGACTAATGTCAAGTCATTCATGCATAACTTAGATCTGGCCAATCACAGCTTGAGACTTAAGTACTTAAGTACTTAAGTACTTAAGTATAAGTACTGACTTTTCTCTTTCACGATTGCAGTTTATGACGCTGATGTCCCCCTCCATCCTTCCACCACCATCACTATAAAAAACTGAGAATTCCATGGACCAGAATACACAATTACATATAAACTTACCCTATCCTTTGTCTGTGTAAGTGTGTATCAGGAATCTCAGGTGTCAGTTGTAAAGCGCCATCCTCTTTATGCTGCTCAGTAAGATGTTATAAGACATTATTACTAACTGCATCTATGCACTTTGTTTTGTTCGCACAGGATGTGGTACATACCTTAGCTTACAGGATGTGCGTGTGTGGATCTGTGTGCAAAGTACAGCTGCAGAAATATTCATAAAGATGTAATTTGTGCACCAAAAATATTGACTGTTTTAAATATATTATAACAGTACAGTGTTATACATAATTTGGGTGTTATTATGTTTTGTACACACTTTTTTGTTCTTTGGAAGCATGACATGCAATTCCGTTTGGTGCCAGTTTTGAAGCTATCGTGAATCCTTACTGTCACGAATCTGGTGGTTCCTTCAGCTTACCCCAAAAGGGCTCCCTCACATGAGTTTTGACTTTGTGCTCATGGACTCCGTTTCCCATAAGCATGTACCTGGTATTGATTACCCTCACACCTGATCCCTATCCCCTCAACTACTTAAACAACTCACTTCCTTCCCTTGTTTCTGAAGTCTTGTTTTCCCCTGGCTGGCAAGTGTTATTTTGTGTCTATTTGCCCTGCTTGTGTACAACCTGGGCTGTTTTGTCCTGTTATGAATCTCTGCTGCCTGCGTATTGTCTCTGCATTGTTTGTATGGATATTACTTGGCTTGATTGCCACCTAACCCTGTGCCTATGACTCTGTGTCTGTCAGTGTTTCAGTACTATTCTGAGTTGTAAGTTTCTCAGTTCCCCCTCCACCATGTTATGAAGGATCTGAGGATCCTCAAATGTAAACTTTGTGTTTTGCTTCAAGAGAGCAACCATACATTTGTATTGTGTTTTACTTTCTTTTTTTATATATATTCTTTATCTTTTCTTAATTAAATTATTATTTTATAATCATTTATCATGATCAACCCAGTGGTATTTTTGTAATCTTTATAAGTAATATCCCCAAATCAAGCCATCTTGTCTGTGTGATGTCACACCGACCAAGGCCACTCCCATGTCAGTTGATTGACACAGCCATCTTACCCTAGACCCGCCCTGACTGAGCTGTAACAGTCCGACTGCCATTGTGTCGACTCCAGTGCAGGGCAAGACAAGAATGGCTCCTAAAGGGGTGGTCTAATGGATCTTTTCATTTTTTAAAAATCACATTATTTTTCAAATAATTTACCTTTATTTTACACTGCTTTTTAGCTAGCATTAAAACGCCCGGTCGATTTCCTGTTTTGGTAAAGGCCCTCCCTCAGAAGTTCTCATTGAGCTCTGATTGGTTAGCTGGCCGAGTGTGTTGTGATTGGCTAAACCGCCTCTAGTGCGCATCTAAACGTCCAGCCCCTCATCAGCGGCATGTGCTCTGGTTATATTATAAGCAATGGCTTGATCTATATTGCTTATCAATTTGAGACCGAATGACATGCAGAGGATAATAGTGAAGAGGATCGTGGAGAACTTGTGCAAGCACAGCTCTTAATGGTAGGCCTATGTTTTTTGTTTGTTGTTGTCTCATACTTTTAGATACGCTGTTATTATGCTATTGCTTATGCTAGCTTTAAATATATGGTTTTATCATGATTAAATCTTTAATATAGAACGCCAACCACATGCACGTTCATGTTTTAAGTTGTCATAGCTATATGAAAATAAGTGTATAAGTGGAACAGTTCATTGTTGGAGCAGCTGAGCTGATCTGAAAGAAACAGATGCAGAGCGTTTGCAGAGCAGGGGATGAGAGGAACAGGATTGAGAACTGCTGCTTTAGAACATTGATTTTGAATCTTGTGAATCCATTAGAATGGTTAGAAGACAGAATCACAAATCATACAGCATATGAATAGATTTTTACGCGTGCCTCTAGTCTTCATCCTCTTCTCCAAAGCAGCACAGCATTTAAGCACCCTTCTTTGCATGTTCCCGGGGGCGGGGTTATCTGGGTGTAGAATTATTTTGTTGTAGTCTCTTACCAGCCATTCTCTGTAGGTGATGCTATGCTAATTTTGTAAAAGACGATTGCACATCAGATTTTATTTAAGGTTTTTATTGTAAGATTTGTCTTACTGTTATTCTGAATACATATAATGCTGTCTGTATACATAAGCACAGATACCACAGTTTGTTTTTAAGCAGTTTCTTCAACAATATTTAATGCATGTTGGTGCCAATAGCCTAATGGGCAGCAACATATAGCACCATTGCACTCTGGGCGACCCACGTTCCCACCCACCCAAGTCCCAGCTTATGGTCCTTTTCTAAACCTCTCTCTCTCTCACTTTGTTTCCTTTTAATATACACTGTCCTATCCTAATTAAAAAAAAAAAAAAAAAAAAGACATTAGTTAATGCATTTGGTCTCAACAGCTAAAAATCGCAGTTTTTAACATATACATGAATGTTACATGTGCCTACAGAAAATCATTATACCCATTTGAAATAGTTACTTTATTTGTCATACAGCCTTAAATCAAACCCCATTCCAAATAACTGTTCCAGCTTTATTTACAATTTTGGACTTAAATCATCAAACCAATGAAAAAAAAAAAAAAACAATTCTGCAAATTAATTAAAAAACAAAAATAACTAGAATAACATGGTTGGAAAAGTCATCAGCCACTTGATTTAATATATCGTAGAGCCACCTTTAATTACAGCCATCAGTCTTTTTGGATATGTTAGCCTGGTGTTTAATCTGTAAGTTGACTGCTTGCACTTGAGCAAGTTTATAATGGTATACTCTTAGGGGATGATCACTTTACCAAACCAGCATTTCACAGATTTTCAATAATCCTCCAGAATTTTTTTAATGATATTTTTACTTTAATGATAAGGGTTAGAATGTGTACGTTTTTCTATATGCACTGTACATATTTTCTTGTTCATAATTCATTAATATTTGTTTACAAGACCTAATGAACATATCAGATAAAACACGAATTAATGTGATTGTAGACAACTTGAAATGATGTACTGTATACACAAAATAATCCTCACGCTTCTCAGTGTATTAACTGAATAAACGTAATCACGAGCAAAGTTACAATACAAAAGAACTAACATAAGATCCATTTTAATATTCTACTTCTGCTACTAGCCTATATGTTTAGTTGTATAATACAAAAACGTATTTATTTTGTAGTATAGACTAATGCTGTTATTAAGGAATACAACTTATGCAATTAGTTAAAAGTTTGGTGCAACAGTTTAAAGAATTGGGGATGTATAAAAATAAATCATAATAATAAAGCTTTAGGTGTGCTTTATAATACAACAACATTTATCCTAAAGAACTTAAAAAATGCTGAGATGCTGTTTCTCTTATCCTTGCCTTCAAATGATGACCTCAATCAGATAGCTTCCAGATAGCTGCCTCCAGCTTTTCAATCTCTCTGGAGACATCTAGAAAAGACACATTACTGGGTGTTCAGCCTGTTTTTGAAGTATTTAATGCTTGTGATGATTTAGACAAGGCCAATATTCAGAGTAATCACTCAAGTAGTTTATGCATAAGATCATTTCAAAAACTGTTCGTGATATTTAATTCTCTCTTACCCATAAGGGTGGTTTTGGTGGTTTGTGAAAGTGAGATTTCCACTGATCTTTTCAGCTCAGATTCAAGGGTCTTACATACATCCTCCTTTAGAAAGAAACAACAGAAAACACATAGTTAAGGTATAAAGAAAAGTAAGACAATTAAGTGTTGTTTGTAAGTATCTTTAGAAAGAAGCAGCAAAGGAAACAATATTGAGAATTTGTGAAATACAAATACCTTTAAGTCCTTGAACTGATTCAGAACTTCCTTTTTTGCAGCTTTAAACATGGTGTGTTTTAACTGTTCAATTGTTTCTGTTATTTTTTTCTCCCTCTTCTTCATGGCTTTATTTCCTTTCAACTTTGCAGCTTCTGTGTTAAGTAACATTTCATATTCATTTAAATTTGTACAACCGGGCAACAGTTAAATAAATAGAAATTAGCATGTTGTTTTAAGCACTTCCTTACGTTCATAGCCAGCAGTCATTTGATTTTGAATTGTTGTTTTGATTGATGAGTAGATTTTCTTCTTTTTTTGAACAACTTCTCTTTTGAGCAATGTCTTTACTTTGGTTTCCTAATCAGTAGATATAGCAGATAATTATTAGTGACCTGTTACTCAATTGCATTTCAATCTGTTAAAGCTCTTTTAAAGGACAGTATTTAGCTTGAGCATTTCTGTTTGATGATGCCTTTGCATTTTAACATTTGAGACTGTTATTTTTTTGAGACAATGAAAGAGATTTGTCATAAAGACACTTTGTTGTTCCCACTTAAGTAATTATGAGCTACCTGTAGATACATGATGTATAAATAAAGTTGAAAGAGAAAGAAAGAAAGAAAGAAAGAAAGAAAAAGAAAGAAAGAAAGAAAAAGAAAGAAAGAAAAAGAAAGAAAGAAAGACATTACCTCTGTTTTAATGAAGTTTTCCATGTGGTATAGCATGGAAGATGATAAGTAAGCAGTGCCACTTTGGATGATACTGAACTTATCAATCCCTTCTTGCACTGACATTCCTGTTTTGCTATCATCGACACTGTAGTAATGAGGGGGAAAATAGAATTTTAATGACGGAAGACTTTTAAAAAAAAAAAAAAAAAAAAAAAAAAAAAATGATGAAAACATGGATATTTGAGTTGAGTAAATGTAAAATTTTAAGGCAGCATGAACATTAAGTTAAAACAACAATTTTACTTTTTTTTTTTTTTTTTTTTTTTTTTTTTTTTTATACAGTGTAGGTCATGAATGCTCAGGTAACCTGAATTATTGGAAGCATTTAAATATAATGAGTTCACAGTTAATTTATATAATGTAATTTTGTGTCAATAGTGTAATTTGTAACAAATACCAACTCACAACAATGCTGATTATATGTTTGTATACATATGTATACCACTAGCTGAAGTAGATGTGCTTATACAGTCATGTCCATATGTATTTGGAGACAGGAACAATTTTTATTATTTTAGGTGCTGACCAAAGCATTTTCAAGTGACAGTTATATAATGAATATAGACTTAAAGTACACACTCTGGGCTTTAATTTGAGGGTATTCTTATCAAAATTGGAGGAAAGGTTAAGGAATAGATCTTTAATATGAAACTTTACCCTTTTTCAAGAGACCGTAAGTAATTGGACAGTTGACAACTGAAGTCAGCTGCAATAAAGGCCTGGCAAAGGAGGATGATGAGGTCCATAAGTTCCAGACTTATTCTCAGCAAAATATTAAAAAATAACATTTTATTTATGATTATATTTATTTGTCCAATTACATTTCAGCCCCTAAAAATAGAGGGACTGTGTATAAAAATGGTTGTAATTCCTAAGCATTTTATGTTATATTTTAGTTGTAAAACTTTAAGTCTTCAATTTAATCTTTATTATTATTATTATTATTATTATTATTATTATTATTATTATTATTATTATTATTATGCTCTGGTGGCATACAGAGTCAAAATTATGAAAATTGTGTCAGTGACCAAATATATATGGACCTGACTGTATATTTCAGTACACTGTTGACGTAACATTCTAAATTGTTTTTTGTTTTTCTCAACAATTCTATATTGAATAGGAAATGACAGCGAACATACGGAAAAATTAAATTAAACTCATCATCGATGTTGTCATGCATGTGTTTGGCCAAGCACATGTTCAGATCCAAGGGGGCATCCCTGTTTTTTGGCCAATACCATCCTTTGTTCTTGTACAATGCTTGAAGGATTTTATGGAATCCCCTCCTATCGTTAGGCGCAGCCTGATTCAGAAAGCAAAAATATCACTGTTGGCAGAAACCCCAGAAAATGGCTTTTAAAACATTTTTAACATTTCACACACAACAGAATCACACTTACAGATGCAATCATGGCATTTTTGGTGTCAATACACAGTTTCACTGATTTCTCCACACCTTTTGAAAGACGTTGATTAATAATATTGTAAAGTGAGTCAAACACACAACCCAACTCCTTCAGTGCCTTTGCTAGATTCTCCTCCAAATTTTTATGGACTATACCTTTTGTCTCCACCTAAAACAAAAGTAAATGTAACAGTAAACTACTGTAAAAACCTTTTTGGCTGATTTAAGAATGCGTCTGTAAGTGAAATATCAATAATTCTGACTCGTACCATTTTTTCATCTGTGTCTAGCTGGATGCTTTGTATGAATGACAAAACTCCCTTCGCTTCATTAACATAATCTCTGATCAATTCTCGGTTAATTCTCATGTTAGTTTTCTTCAGAACTTCCTGCAGCTTTGGTATTTCTGCAGATAACTGGCAACAATTCAATATTCAAATAAATAAAAAGTAATAAAACTTTCTTTTTTTACCAATTTTACTTGATTACCTGTTTTAATCGGTTCCAGATGTAAATTTTTATCTAAGTATGCCTTGGAGCTGACAGTGAAAACATCAGCGATGAATCTGCCTTTTTTTTTCTGAATACGAATAAGAATAAGAATAAGAATAGGAATAGGAATGAGAATATGAATGACAATGTTTGAGTTTACATATATACCATGATTTCAAACTTCTTTTTCAGAACTGTCTTCGCACGGTTGTTCCTATGAAGTATGCACTCGGTTTTTGAGATCTGAAAAAAAAAAAAAATAATAATATATATATATATATATATATATATATTTTTTTTTTTTTTCAAATGCAGCCAGCAAATAGCTCACTATAGACTGCATTAGAATACAGAAAAATATATTTGCATGTACATTTACCAAAATTTTGTCTCCAGAAAGGTGTACAGATCTAAAATTAATAAATAAAATGCATTAAACAATTACAAAGTATGAACGTAAAAGAGTAAAAACAATTCTTAGGTTAAGTTTATATGTTATGTTGAAAGAAATGCAGATTATTGACAAAGATCTCTTTATTCTAACCTTATATATTCATTTGGATTAATGACATCAGTTCTGGTACAGATGAAGCTAATGTTTTTGCACTCTCCTCCTGGTCCCAGATCTTGAATGCAGTGCTGTATTATCCCCCAGGGGTCTCTGTCAGTGATTGCTCGATTGATATCACTTACAACCCACACAGAAGAGCACTCTGACAGTTTCTATGGAATTCAAAAGATAAAAACTGCATAAATACATGCATATCTGGCAAACCTCTAGTATTGCACATTTGCTTATGTTGAATTTTTTTATATGTATTACAATGTTAATGCCATCCAATACCATGAATTCATAAATCAGACCTCATTACTTCTCTTATAAATGCTGCAAGCCGATGAGAGCGAGGGCAGATGTCTCACAAAGCTGCCATATGACTTGAAAAGATATGTAACTGAATGCACAAGTGTTTTGAGATGCTTTTATGATACTTTTAGTGTTTGTCTTTTGTGCCCTTTAAAGTCTCAGTCAGAGCTGTCAATACAATAATTCTTCAAAATCCTACTTTTGTATTCCACATAAGAAAGAAACTCATACTGGTTAGGAATGACGAGGGTACATTGTAAAGAAATTTACCAGTTTCAACTTAAAAACTTAAGTTAAGCAGCTGCCTTAAAATTTTAAGTTAAATCAATTTAAGTCATTTAAACTTATTTTACTGTAGTGAGTTGTAGTGACTTGGACTTTTGAGTTGAATTACCTTAAAGGCGAAGTTCACTTCCAAAACAAAGATTTACAGATGATGTACTCACCCCCTTGTCTTCCAAGATGTTCATGTCTTTCTTTCTTCAGTCATAAAGAAACTGCTTTTTTTTTTGAAGACGTGGATAGACGTGGATATAAACATTGTACAATTTTTTTTTTTTTTTTTGAAGAAAACATTTCAGCATTTTTTCATATTATGGACTGCTGTGGTGCCCCGATTTTGAACTTCCAAAATGCAGTTTAAATGTGGCTTTAAACTATCCCAAATGCAGTTGTAAACATATCAGTCCATTATATGGAGAACAATGCTGATATTTTTCCTCAAAAAAACATAATTTCTTTACAACTGAAGAAAAAAAGAAAGACATGAACATCTTGGATGACAAGGGGTGAGTATATTGTATGTGAATCTTTGTTTTGGATGTGGACTTCTCCTTTGACATTTTAAGGCAGCTGCTGAACTTCAGTTGTTAAGTTGAAACTGGAAACATTTTTTACGGTGTAGTAAATTATGACAGAATTTTCATATTTAAAGTGTTTTTAAAAGAGTGTAATGTTTACAGTTTTCCACAGGTCATCTCTTATCTTGTTGCAGTCTCCAGTCCCAGGAATATCAAGAAGCACAATGTGTTCCAGGAGTTCATGACAATCTGGAATCTTGATAGTCAGTCTCTTCACAAGTGGCCAGTAGCAGCCACCAGGGTTTGATGCATTGTGTTGTATGTAACGTGCAACTTCGTCTTTAAATTCAGAGAACTGTTGAGGTAAATAACATTGAATTATATTTTCCTTTCTAAATTTGACTAATTCATTTTATCATCTAGACAGTATTATCATGTTTTTACTATAGAGTTAACATCAGAGCAGAACTTAGTTATAACTGATTTATTTAAAGCTATAGTGCCTTGACAGAAACAGACTTTCTAAATCAAATGTACTACACCTTACTTCAGTGTGTGAAATTGTTTTGTTGATGGCAGACAAAAGGTTATCAATTTCAGCATATTTATCATCTTCCTTAAGTTCCTTCAGTGTTTTATTATCTGCATCAGCTCCAAACACTGCAGTGATTCCTTCTTCGTTCCTGCTATCTTCTGAAGCAATCTCATTTTCCCATTCCTGTCGGTCAAAACAAACAAAAGACTATATACACACACACGCTGTGAAAGAAATAGTTTTTTTTGTTTGTTTGAATGTTATAAAAAAGACCTCTTTAGAGATGAGTTCAATCTCTGCTGTGTAGTTGGAATCAGTGAGATTGGCTTCCACCTGAGTAATAACAGATGTGCAGGCACCAAAACTACCCGATGGCAGTAAATAGTCTAATCCCAAGATTGTATTTAATAGGAAGCTTTTTCCTTCTCCTGTCTTTCCAAAAACACCAATGGTTTTCTTTCTTTTGTTGTCTCTATCCATATCGTCCATTTTTGCAATGGCATCTCTATATTATGATGAAAATAATTGTAATTGAATACTGCGTCAAAGTATATATACATTTTATATAATGCTTCACAAGTACTTACAAAATGTTGTTTTTTTGTTCAGTTGTTGTTTGGACTGTGCTGTTAATGTTTTGAATTCTAGTGTTAACTTCTGCCATGATCTGTTTCACCATCTTCAATATGAACATATCTGTGTTCAGTAAAAGTGGTAGAATTCATAATGAGATTGATAAATTGGCACAAAATTTAGAGTTGGTGTGATTGATAATCATCAAAACATTGTACAATTAAGCAGTCTGAGGATGGATGTAACACTTTAGTTGCTTTAACTTTTTTTTGTAAATACCCCTATTTATCTTAAAGAGATCCTCAAACTGTAAATTAAATGTCAAGTACAAAGAGTACTCTTTTTTTTTTTTTTTTTTTACAACCTACCCCATATTGATTCAGTTTTGTACATAGTTAATTAACTTAAGTTTAGACATGCAAATCTATTAGATTTGTACACACAGATGGATTTCACCTGGATGGATTTCATGTATGCTAGTGATTTCACCCCTCTACCTAATTTTAAAATGGTTAAACTGATAATGTTGCTCTTCATCATGTGTTACAACGATCCTGGTCTTATTTTTATACCAATAATTGGAGATTAAAGACAGACATACTCAGAATTACTTGCCTGAATCCAACTTTGTACTGGCATTTAAATCATCTGGTTCACGTTTTCTTTTAATACCTGTCAGAGAATTCATACACATCAATTTTATACTAAATCAACAGCACAATAACTGTTGTAAAAAAAAATTTCTGCCTTAAAATTTTATGTTTGCTCAACTCATATATCCACATCTTCATATAGTACAATTTAGCATTTCCGTTGACTAAACTTAAAATTTTAAGGCAGCACGAACACTTGAAACAACTGGTTTTTTTTAAGTTGTTGTTGTTGTTGTTTTTTTACAGTGTATTGATTAAAAAAAAAAAAAACATACCTTTGTTGACCATGTTTTTGGCCAAACTGCCTAAAGAAAAATAAAACACATCATATGTTGAGGTTTTTACCTTAAACATTATTCAATTGGTGCTTTATAATTCATATATATATCATATATATATATATATATCTTTCTCTCTCTCACATTGTTCACACTCTCACTGGAGTCTTGTCAGCAGGTCACGCGCATATGCTCTGAAGTAAGCTAACCCTGAAACATAACCTACTTTCAGAGCAGGTTATATTCCGAGAATATGTTGCTATACTTACATACCCTGAAAGTTCCCTCCGTTTTTGAAACCGAAAGCTGAGTTTATCCTTTAACCTTATACTTACTCTTAAGCATATGTCGCGTTAACTGAAAATTGTCTATCATTGACACATTTTTTTTTATTAATGACGGAAAAATCTGAAGGCTGTCTGTCACTTTGACAGACTATTGTAACTTGTAACTGTAATTCCCACTCCTGCCCAGTTGGTGACAAGTGCGCTCCAGTGTAGCAGCAGAGCACTGGATCCAGAACAAAAACAAAACTGTCACAAGTTCCCAGAAGCTACAACGATCTATCACGGCACATTAAAGAGCACCAAAATGGTATTTATTGCTTGAATTTCCTAATGAAATGGTCAAAATATGAAATCTGAGACTTTGTTTCATATTAAAAGTAACACAAAGCTTAGCCTATTGTGATTTATTGTATAGGAGGCGCACTATGTACTGATCATTCATCAACCGAAAACAAACAGCATACACCAAAAGATCGAATGGGATTTACGAATTGATATTGGTTCTTAAAAATGAGAATATATCAATATATTACTCTGTCACTGTACAATATCTGAAAAAAAAAAATCTTCTGATTTAATATGGGGGCATCTTGGGGATTTCATTATGGTGAAAGATTTTGATTTATTGTTTTGGCTTCATATGGAACTATGAGACACAATTCAAAATTGCAAAAAGTGTCCCACATTAGTCTAATCGACTCAAAAATACAGTGAACTTTGGGTATAATACAACAGAAACACCAAATAAACGCAAACACAACTATTTGCCATTTGCAATTCATATGTGTACATTAATGAGTACATTACTCTTCTATTACATCATATTGATATTCACACTGGCATTAAATTCCACAGTTTAATGGGTAAATGGATTTATCACCGAGAGAAATTCAAGACACACACAGTTAGGCTTTTAGTTATGCGTGTAGGCCTAACTTTTGCCTGCTTTTTTATTTACCACTAGATGGTGGTGTTTTCAACACTCTTGCTTCTCAAGCTTTAGTGATCTTTAGTGGTCTTATTTTAACTGATATTACAAAATTTGTTGGCTTACCATGAGAGGAAATTCCTGACAGAGCAGATTGTGATAACACAGGAGGCAATGGGGATGTTTCTGTGACTTGTTTTTTAGTTTTGGCTGGTCTGTTTACATAGAATAACAATATTACTAATAAATAACTATAATATGAAAGCCAGAAACAGAACAGAAATTGTAAGATTCTTTCCTTTGTGTAAATCTACTTGATTGCAGAGTTTATTACTTACTGTTCTTTTTTCTCACTCATTGCTGCTTGCTTTTTTTTAGCCTGCTTGTAAGTGTCTACAATAAGATAAGAAAATATTATATTAAGAACTTTCCATGAATACATCATCTTTTATTAAAATTTCTACAATGAAAAACAAAATTTTCACAAATATATTCTTACATGAACCAGCTTACCCTTAATGTGATAAAGATGCATTCTTCAAATTTCAAGTAATAAATAATAGTTTTATATGTATACATGATGTCATGTCTCCAGCCTTGTAAGACAACTTACAAAGCAAAAAAGGGGGTAACACTTTAGAATACTGTTCCATCATTAATGAATAACTACACAGGAACAAATTACTAATGCACAGGTAACATTATAGTAACTACTGTCAAGAGACTTAAGTAACTATGAACCTGTATATAGTAGTTCTCTGGAGATATGAAAAATAAAATAGTAGTTTATTAGCTAATCGTGAACCACCACGTTCAAGTGAGCACTATTACTTACTGATTCATTAATCAGAGTTTCTTGTTAGTTAATAGTAGTAACTAAAATGTTAATAGTGCATTAACCATTTGTTCCTGTGTAGTTATTCATTAATGACGGAACAGTATTCTAAAGTGTTAACAAAAAAGGTAGTGCAAATTACATGCAAGACTTAAACACAAGTTTTGAAAAGTAGTAACTGTTACCATATTCTGAGTGAAACAGAATAGCTAATTTCTCCCATGGCTTCCCTCCTGTTGAAGGCTCAAGACGGTTTCTGACAGCTTCCAAGTACTTCTCTATTGATCTGAATGGGGGCCAGTAACATTGTTTCTTGTCTTCAATCAACCAGTTTGTTGGTGCCACCATCACCTCATCTGAGTCTTGCAAGGTAACAACTGCATACATGGTCATCCTGCAATAAATAAGTAAATATGTAAGCAAGCAAGTAAATAAATGTTACATTTTCCCTATGTGTGTTCTGCCCGTCTGCTGTGTGCCTTGTTTGTCTGCATAGCTGCCCTCATTAATTGCCATAGCCACTCATTGGACCACACCACTCCTTATTAGGCCCATAGTAACTCATTGGTTCCTTTTGTTCTGCCTTGTGTATATAGTCCTACAGTGTTACTCTTGTGCTTTGTCAGATGTTGAATGTATTGGTGCTTGTTTTCCCCATGTTTCTGTTCCTTGTGTTTTTTGTTTTTCTTTTTCCGTAATGTTGCTTCATTTACTTCTATTAAACTCCTGCAATCTCAACCTGCTTTATCCTGCACATTACAATAAGTAAATAAATGAAAAGCAGTACAACATTTGCCATCTGATACATACATAGATACACACACAAACATGCACACAAAACAGGAACACACACAGACATTGGGTGTTTAATGAGTCCACCAAATATTCTTAGTCATCTTGATGATAATTGATGTGTGATCTTCACCTTGCATCACTTTCTACTGATTTATCTATTTCCTTATGTCCGTTAGACCAGTAATAACTCTCTTCACAATCCTCACTCTCCATTTCACTTTCATTATAAAAACAACAATTTGTCTCTTTTTCATTGGTTTATCTCTTTTAAGTGATATCACTCTCGGCTGGCTTACGTCAGTTAAAGGAGAAGTCCACTTCCAGAGCAAAAATTCACAGATAATGTACTCACCCCCTTGTCATCCAAGATGTTCATGTCTTTCTTTCTTCAGTAGTAAAGAAATTGTTTTTTGAAGAAAATATTTTAGGATTTTTCTCCAGATAATGGACTGATATGGTGCCCCAAGTTTGAACTTCCAAAATGCAGTTTAAATGCGGCTTCAAACGATCCCAGATGCGGTTGTAAATGATCCCAGCCAAGGAATAAGGGTCTTATCTAATGAAACGATCGGTTATTTTCATAAAAATAATACAATTTATATACTTTTTTTCATGTCAAAAGCTCATCTTGTCTTACTCTGCCTGAACTGTTTTTTTTCCGGTTCATGACAGTTAGGGTATGTTGAAAAACTCCCATCTCATGTTCTCCCTCAACTTCAAAATCGTCCTATATCGCTGTTTTACCTTTTTTGTTAAGGGTGTTTGATCTTCTTTGCATGTTCACTTTGCAAAGACTGGGTCGGTACTTCTGCAGCGGTGTAGGATGATTTTGCAATTATTTTTGAAGTTGAGGGAGAAAATGCGTTTGGAGTTTTTCCAGAATTTTTTCCAGGAGTTCTTGAACCAGAATACATGGAGTAAAGGCAGAGCAGGACAAGACGAGTATGGAGACTAAAAAGCATTTAAATTGTATTTTTAAAATGAAAATAACCAATCGTTCTGCTAGATAAGACCCTTCTTCCTCAGCTAGGATCGTTGACAACCGCATTTGGGATCATTTGAAGTGGCATTTAAACTGCATTTTGGAGGTTCAAACTCAGGGCACCATACCAGTCCATTATATGAAGAAAAATCCTGAAATGTTTTCCTCAAAAAACATTATTGCTTTACAACTGAAGAAAAAAGTTCTTTCTGTTTTTGTTTATTTTATTTTATTTTATTTTATTTTATTTTATTTTATTTTATTTTATTTACTTTAATTGAATTTTAGTTTAACTTTACAAGTAGCCAGGTGGTGAAGACAAAACAAAAGAAACTAAATTACAATGATAATTGCACTCTCTGTCAGTTGCAATCACACAAATAGTGCGTGTTGCCAATGAAGACAAGACGCTGTGGTGGTTAAACGATTAAAAGTACTTTAATACCATAAAATACAGGGTCCTGCAACTTGTCATTGCGTTCGTATTGAAGTAATGAAGGCTACTTAGAAGTGCAGTTAGAATGTTCCTATAATTGAAGCTATGAAAGAAAATGATAAAGAGTGACGTTTTCCTGAGTATCAGCACGGGTGGGCAATATAGTTATACAACATTTCAGCATACAATATGTTAAAAGAGTTGCACATTATTATTTTATTTATTTAAATTTTTTTTTTTACTCTAAATGAACCCTGGAACGCAATTTTATTTAGGGGGCCTAAGTCAGTATACTTTTCGGAGGGTCCAGAAACCATAGTGGAGCACATGCTCTTAGGTTAAACACATTTTTAGCTTACATTTATTTGTTTATTTTATTACAGACACACCATAGTTAACAAATAAAAATGACATTAACTAACAGTTTATTTGTTTTTGTTTGTTTGTTTGTTTTGTTTTGTTTTTTTTGTTTTTTGTATTTTTTGGTTTTTTTTGGGGGGTTTTTTTTTTTTTTTACTTTTTGAAATTATATTGCACAATTATTGTTATCTCATCCTGAACTTTAGACCACCAAAAGAATAGGTACAGATTTTAGGGGTAAATGGAAAGACAAAAGCACATGAAGTGAAGCAAAGGGACACTGTGTTCTTTGTCTACAGGCAAAATTTGCCCTTCAAAGCCGAAGGTGAAGAATTCAGGTCAATACTGAGATTAAATGGCCATTTATTTTTTCTATGTGCATCTCCAAATTTTCCTTTTATTTCTGTTTAGAAATAATACATTTAAAGCAATAGTTCACCCAAAGAAATAGCTGAAAATGAACTCAGCCTCAGACCATCTAAATTACAGAAGAGTTTGTTTTATTTAATCAGAAATGAAAGTGTCAGCAAAGGTTCTACCAAGTAAACTAATGTCAAGACATTTATGCATAACTATTAGCCCTGACCAATCACAGCTTGAGACTTTAAGTTATTAGTACTGACTTTTCTCTTTCACGATTGCAGTTTATGACACTGATGTCCCCATCCACCCTCCCACCACCATCAGTATAAAAACTAAGAATTCCATGGACCAGAACACACAATTAAACATAAGCTTACCTTATCCTTTATCTGTGTATGCGTGTCTCAAGAATCTCAGGTGTCAGTTGTTGAGTATGTTGAGACTATACAATCTAAAGTGTTGTATTCTTATGCTGCTCATCAGGATGTTATAAGACATTATTTCTAACTGCATCAAACCAGTTCCTTTTGTTGACACAGGATGTGGTACATACTTCAGCTTACAGGGTAGGTGTGTGATGTACGTGCTTGTCATTCAACCATTAGGCCAACTGATTAAATGCCACATCAAGTACCTTGAATTTCTTGCTTAATACTACATCTAATTAAATATGATGTCATCAAATGCAATGAAACAATAATGGACATGAGACATGAGCGTTTCTGTGGATTCTTATAAACAAGTAAGCTAAAATAAAAAAAGTTTTTTAGAAATAACTTGTAGAAATTTAAGCACCATAGTTTGAAGGGAAAGTTACCTTTTATCTCTCAGTGTCTGTGGAACAGGACAATGCAGTCGATTCAGCTATCAAGTTGAGCAGAGTAAAATGTCTGACATTAAATGTCATTCACCTGTGGGTGTGGACTACTTGTTTGTTTGAACAAATGGAAAGCGTAAGGGGAAATTTCTCTTTTGTGAATTTTATTTGACATAATATTGCTGTAAATAAATGTAAAAAAAAAAAAAAAAAAAAAAAAAAAAAAGGGAAAAAAAAAGATTTGTACAGAAGCAATTACATTACATTTTGTTGAAGTTTTGGAACTTTTAATGTGTAAAAGCATGATTGCTAGTTATCAAGTTCAGATATTTTGGGAGAATAGTTTCTTCAAAAAACTTCTCAGCTCTGTTTGAAGAAAATTATGATCATCAACAGCTGTAGTTTGGTTGTTGACCCACATTTAAATGTGTTAATCAGGAAATGCAAGAGTTTGCATATTGTTTGCATTTCTCTTTTGTGTCTTAGCTTTTAGAGCTTTGTGTTTGCCCTTGAGCTGAAATTATGTGCATGAAGATCATGATAAACAGCATTTCATTTGCATCTGCTGCCCTGTTGTTTAAAAACAGTGAAAATGAGGCATTATCAGTTAGAAAAAAAAAATGTAAGGGAAACAGGTCAATTTAGATCAAAGGGAATTATTTAAAATTTTAAAGGGAATTTGAACAGAATCTTTGCTCTAAGGCTAATCTGAGTCGGCCCATGATTCATTGAACCAGCCATACAACATCAACTCTGCAATGGATACTAATATCCAAAATATAGTGAAACACTATTTGGTCCAACTGAAGGTGAGTTAGGATGACCCCAAGTGCAGTTTTATTTACAGTGAAATCCAAAATGCAAACATAATCCAAACAGAGACTTGACTTGACTTGACATGGACAGACTTGAACAGAAACATAAACTCACCAACAGCAGGTTTACAACATCAACACACGACAAGAGACAATGGCTACATGAGGGCTACTTATACCAAACAATCAAATACAAATAAAAGACAAGAAAACATGAACATGAAACAAAACCCAAACCCCATGTTACAAGAGCTTAGAAATGTTGACTGGCTAATTAGGGCAAGATCCAATCTGTTGTGTATTTGTTATGGCTTAGAACGTTTTGCTCTTAGATGAGATTTAACATTGTAGTTTAAAAATGAACCAATGATGTTTGACATCATTAATGTCAAAGCTGGTGCAGCTGTGCTTGAATGGATCATATTACTTCTTTTCATTTTAAGTATCAAAGCCAGTATTGATGATACAATATCTACAATAACCTTGTCATCTTGGATGACAAGGGGGTGAGTACATTATATGTAAATTTTTGTTCTGGAAGTGAACTAATGCTTTAATGCTAGCTTACTTTTATAACAAGAAGTCATTTCATTCTGAATGGTTTTTTGTATTGATGAGTAGATGTCCTTCTTCATTTTAACAATATCTCTTTTGAGAAATGTTTTCAGTTTGGTTTCCTTTCAGAAAAGGAAAAAAAAAGAAACAAAAAAAGGTCAGAAAAGTCTCAAAACACTAAGTGGCTCAAGTTATGTTATACTAAGTTTCCTGGTTGCTTCCTACTTAAACAGCTTGTTTGGTACATTTCAGCACTTACTACATAATAAAACAGCCTGTTTAATTTTAAGAGACAAGGATTCACATATTCTTCAATGGAACTAAAAACAGACACAGAGGACCAGGGTTGTATTACAGACAACTGAACTTACCTCTGTCTTGAAGTTGTGAATGTGGTGAAATATGGGAGATCTGGGGTAATCAGTCACTCTGGGTGACACTAATGTTATCAGTCTTTTCCTGCACTGACTTCCCTGTTTTTCCAGTCACACTGTAGCCAAAAGAAAACCAATTAGTGTTTCTTTTTAAAACATTTTACAAAATATTGTTGTAATTTGATATAAGAATTACAGAAAAATACGAATGGCCGAATTTCCAAACATGCAAAGTTTGCTTTATGAATGTGAATGTGATTAAATGTGGCTGTAATGCAACAAATCAACCAAAAACAGACCAGAAGAATTTTGGCACATGAATAAAACATTGCTTTTTCATGTTGAATAGAGATGCTCAAACCAAAGTTGGCCTGTGATGACCTTTATGACTCACAAAAACAAAAATATAGATTAAAATATAATTGGTTATAATCCATGTTTACTTTTGGCCTACAACTCTCAATAGAGTGTGATTTTCATTTTTCATATTGAAAAGTTTGGGTTCCTATGGTGTAGAGTGTATACAGCTGCCCTTATCATCTATCCCATCAGTAGAAGGAAAATAAGTCCAACCCCACATGACACGGATGTCATGTGTGACCAGTGTTGGGGAGTAAATAGTTACATGTAACGGAATTAAGTAAGAGTTACTTTTGAAAATGTTAATGATTACAAATAGGGTTACATCTGAATTTTTCACACACACCCACTTACAGATTTAATTAATTAATGAGTCCTTTCATAAACTGCACTGACTTCTCTAATGTCTCTGAGACACCAGTGTTTCAGGAGTTTAGGACACAGAATAGGACACATGCTTGTTCTATAACTGTTTTATTTCCTATTTTGGTTGGGGTGCTCGGGGCACAAACTAACATAGGGCTAATTGTAACACACGTGGTTTAAATATTTCCACACACGCTAGCATAACCAAATTTACGGTATTTACTAGTTGCCATAGCAACACTATACAGAGAAAAAAGTGCGGCAAAATTTAAAAGCCTTTTGAAGATATTGCTGAATATTTATTTTACCATAATGAAAGTAAAGTTCTGGATGAAGTAAAATTTTCTTCTTTTTTTTAGTTTTTAGTATTCATTGAAAATTAGACAAATCTGCTATTATTTTAATCGCCAATCTGTTGTTGTATTAATTCAGATAGTTTATTAATGCTTGGCAAGTCAGCAGAAGACACTAACCAGTTTATATTCCAGTCGTGCTGATGGGGAAAGTTGTAACACTGCGTTACAATCTGCCCCGCTATTATTAAACTATGATATTCTATGACATTAGCGATGTAGTTTTCACTATTTACTTTTATGGATTTTAAAAAGAACTTCTATGTAGGGTTGATATATAGATATAATAAATTAAGTAAAGGATATGCATATTTGGCATGCTGTCCAGGAGAGGGCTCCGAGCTCGGTAATTATTCCCGAGCCCGGGGCACTGCCCCTGCCTGGGGAGAGGGTCCGAGCTAGGCCTTTTAGCCCGAACCCAAAGTGCTCCCCCCACTATTGAGGTGCAATATTGGTATGAATATGGTATGAAGTGTGTCAGAGCACCAAAATGAATTATGGCTTGTACGGCCCTTCATCTGTTAGCCTAATATTTCACCTACCTGACAGGAAATGATAAGAACAAATACAAATGTTGTCAAGATTATTGCCCTGAAAATCTTGTTTCACTTTGGCCAACCACAGACACCTTTTGTTCCTCAGTTTTTTGCACCCTTCTCAAGTATTTATTTACTCATAATGTATAAACCTTTTAACTCATTGTTTTTTATAAGTGTAAGTAATGGACCATTTTGGAAAAAAAAATGTTTTTGTGCAAAAGCATGCAACTACTTGGAGTTACAGCATTACACTATTGTAATTATGTACAGTGTAGATTATGATGATCGTACGGGCATGATTTGCAGCACTGTCAGGGAATGCTGCCTCTGTAAGAATAAAATTATAAAACTTAATATTCAACCACTGTTTATAATTCAAAAGTGTTCTGTTTTACCTACATATTCTACATATGCAGTAGGAAGGAGGCAACAGCTTTATTGTTCTGAGAGTTTTTAATATGCACCCTTTAGAGGTAGATAAGTAAAAAGGTGAAAGAGGGAAAGTGAGAAACGTGTATGTTTTGAGATCCAATGTATTGTTTGGAATTTTGTTTTAATAGAGTAATAGAAATACAATTTTAACCCCTGTGCATGTACAAAAAAATAATGATAATAATAATAAAAATAAAAAAAGGCCCTTAGAGGACAAAAATTTCTGTCAAAAACAGTCATGAAAATATTAGTCTATATTTAAATACATTTTTCTCACTTTCACTGACTACTCAGACGCAGAAAAAGTGGATATTCAAAGCGCCCAAGGTTCCCAGACCTTCTGCCGTCAGTCTGGCAGTCTGGCTATGCGAGATTAATGCTAGATTACTACATAGTTTTCTACAAAATAAATGTTGATGTGTTTGCAGTTAGGCCTATATATGGCCTATGAGTAAATTATTAAAAACTCGGTCACAAAAAAAAAGGTTGACTTTCAATGGCTGACTGGATGGTGCTGTCAAGTGCTGTGTGAGACGTCACATCTAGGATTTCGCTTTGAGAACCTGCAGGGAGAAAGAACATGTTGACTAAGTAAAGACCTGCTGTGGAGAAGATCTGTGTTACACAAATAACAAATTGAAATGTTATTACTGTTTTCAACCTTTTCTTTAGGAAAGTCATGCTCATGGTGCATTAGGTTGCTACACTGCGCATTTTATATTTAATCTAAGCATTGCAGTTTCAAGTTAAAGTTTTTAGTGACTCAAATACACAATCGCATAACATCACTCACCTTCATACTCTCTTGGTCTTTTCCGACCAAGTCGGTCAGCCTTGTAACTCATTTTTTGTAAATATTTTTTAATTTCACTTTCGCAGTCTATCCGGTTAATTTTGTGCTTCAGAGCAGCATCTGAAAGAGGAAACTTGAAAGATGATTTGGAAATTGTCAAGAATTTCTCATTCTCAAGAACTGCACAGACCCTAGTACAGATGCAAATAGTTTTTACACTCAAACTGGTAGACATCCTAGGTCTTTAAATATTAATAATGCTTAAACTGCAGACAAAATCAAAGTAAATCCAATCACTCCTGGTATGTGGGAAGTGTTCATGCAGCGGCAACTTTACCTCTGATCACCTCTGCTAAAATAAGCTGAGAGAAGGGCCTTTTATCTCCTCGCCCCTGCCAGTTGAATTCCTTAGCCAGATCGTCTGTTAGGACATGCTGCATTATATACTTAATCACATCCTTTTGCCCAAAACCTCCAAGTCCTGACAGATACTTTACCTGTAAAGATATTGTTTTTACATATTATTATTACATGACTCCAGGTTACTGCATTGGGCGGTCAAATATTTTGCATAATGACCACTATACAAACCATCTTAATTTGACTACTGTTCATGCCAACACTGTTGCTAATTTTATATCTTTCATTTGCTCCAACTTGCATTGACTGTAAAGAACCAGAGCTGGGTGAGAGAGAACTTAAAGTTCTCTAATATGTGAGCTAGTAAGTCCATCAAAACAGATGAATAATAATGCAGATTAATCTATACATTTTAAAATTGTTGGTTTGTTGCTATGACATTTCATTTCTGTGTGGATTCCAAACAACATTTCATATCCATTTATGCCTTTATTTGATAAACAGCCACATAGTGAGAAGGATAATATACACTCAGCCTGTAATTATTGCAAAATAAACCCGTTTAGGATACAAGTGTTGTTTATTTTGTCATAATGATTGGCTGACTGTATATTTCCCTATACATTTCTTTAAATGTTGTGTTGACTCACATATTTTTGGCGTGTTTTTACATTGTTGAGCTCTCTTTCAGTCCTGAACACATCATCAAAGGATCTAAGAGGCAGATTTAGGCTTGTTTTAACATCTTTAGATGGCAGGCTGGTACTGCTGGGGACCTCAGAAACTGTATTGTCTTTAAGTAGTTTCTTTAACATAGCAGAGTTTTCCTGAACCGTGTTGTTAATGTCTCTCAGCATTTGGAGGAGCTCATCGTTGTCTGTTGTGTAAAATAAGTTTAAGTACAAAAAAAAACAAGCGACAACTTTTCATCTATTTGATAATGACCTAATACATTGACTCACCATCAGCTGACATACTGGATGTAATTACAGCTGGTATAGAAGGTAGGTGAAACTGACTATGTGGCATTCTTTGAGTGTACTCAAGTTTCTGTCTTTTTGCTGTTCCAGGGAATTCAGTGGCTAATTGAAATGGCCTTTATTAAAGAAATAATAATAATTTGTTAAACAAAAAGTATGAACAAATTTTGTACAAATGCATCTACTTACCGTTCTTGAATTTGTTTTTGATGCTCCTTAGCCTGATCAAAAGTGGCTGCAATTTAGAAATTTGAGAAGTGATTAAACAATAAATATTGCTACATTTAATTTTGATGAAGTTTTGAAACTGTAGCTGCTACCATGTTCTCCGTGAAAGCTTATATTTAATTTCTCCCATCCTATTGCAGGCTCATCTCTGTTCTGAACAGCTTCCATACACTTCTCTGTTGATTTGAATGGGGGCCAGTAACACTGTTTTTTGTCTACGCTCAACCAGTTTGATGCTACCACCATCACCTCTTCTGAATTTTGCAAGGTCACAACTGCATACATGATCATTCTAGTAAAAAAATAAATAAATAAATAAAGAGAGAGAGAGATAAGAAAAAAACAAGACAGGTGTGATTGAAAACAAAATATGCTTTTAAATTTTATTTAAAAATTTGACTAAATCAAACATTGATTTGATTTATTTTAAATACTGACTATTAAGTAAAAAACAATGTGATTTTGAAATTAATTTTGAGCCTTGAGGTTTAAGTCATAAAGAATAAAGAATATACAAAACATAATGGACAGAAGTATATCGGCCATGACTGTTTTAGTAGCATTGTAGCATTAAAAAGATTTATATTATAAGTTGTTAAAGGAGA
Organism: Labeo rohita; assembly: GCF_022985175.1. Taxonomy (NCBI): domain Eukaryota; kingdom Metazoa; phylum Chordata; class Actinopteri; order Cypriniformes; family Cyprinidae; genus Labeo; species Labeo rohita. Next base: position 26,437,314 of record NC_066887.1, read on the forward strand.
AGTCCACTTCCAAAACAACAATTTACAAATAACTTACTCACCCCTTTGTCATCTAAGATGTTCATGCTTTCTGTCTTCAGTCGTAAAGAAATTATGGTTTTTCAGGAAAGCATTTCAGGATTTTTCTTCATATAATGGACTACAATTGTGCCCCCGATTTTGAATTTCCAAAATGTACAATAAATGCAGCTTCAAAGGACTCTAAACAATCCCAGCCGAGGAAGAAGGGTCTTATCTAGCGAAATGATCTGTCATTTTTTCGGAAAATAAAAATTTGTATACTTTTTAAGCACAAAAGCCCGCATAGCACAGGCTCTTGGATGCGCGTCCACGGGCGTTCTTGAACGATTTGTTCATTTTGAACGAATCTTTAATGTGACTCGCAAAGAACGAGTCGTCTCGGTGAGTGATTCATTCAGTCGTGCATGCACAACATCCTATAAGGTTCTGTACTGAAATTAGTTCACCTGTTTCGAGTCTTCGGTTTTTCGAGTTATTCGTTCATCTTATGGGGCTGTCACGTGATGCTGATTTTGCTAAAATTAACGAAATGACTTGAAAAAAAATTTGTTCATTTTGCTGAACGAGACTCAAAGGTCCGAGTTGGTAAAATGATCTGAACTTCCCATCATTACTACGAATCACGTCTAATTTCATCGTCTGTGTACTCCGGCTAAAAAAGGTAGAGTATGGCGAAAAAAAACCTCCATCTTATTTTCTCCTACAACTTCAGAATTGTCTTACACGTTGTACCTTTTTGTTTGTAAACAGCGTTTGACTTACTTGCACTTTCTTAGTCTTTGCGCGTTCACTTTGTAAACACTGGGTCTGTAGATCCGCCTACGTTCGGCATGACCTTTTGACATGATTCAATAGTACGTCGTTAACGCGCATGCCAGAACCTGTGCTACACGAGCTTTTGTGCTTGAAATGTATACAAATTTTTATTTTCCGAAAAAATGACAGATCACTAGATAAGACCCTTCTTCCTCGGCTGGGATCATTTAGAGCCCTTTGAAGCTGCATTTAAACTACATTTTGGAAGTTCAAAATCGGGGGCACAATTGAAGTCCATTATATGAAGAAAAATCCTGAAATGCTTTCCTCAAAAACCAGGACTGAAGAAAGAAAGACATGAACATTTTGGAATGACAAGGGGGTGACTAAATTATTTGTGAATTTTTGTTCTGGAAGTGGACTTCTCCTTTAATCCCAATCCTACCACCAAACCCAACTATAACCATTTCTTAAAAAAACATGTACAGTATGTTAAAAAAAAAAAAAACGTAACAGACAGATAAGTGCAATCACAATGATTTATTTATTGTACAAATGTCAAACACTGTAGCACAAGTAGTCCAAACAATGTCTCATTCAAACCAAATATCAATTTCCAACTAAATATCAATTTCATCTAAACTTCAAACTAAGTCTCTGCAGACCAGTAATGGGATATAAATGCCATAAAAAAAAACATTTGATATACCTGCCATAAAACCTGTTGTAAAGTTTCTTGGCGCCAGTTTTTGAATATGTAACGAGCGCGGGATTTGTTGTTTATGGTCGCTGCTAAGGATGGGGATAAATATTGCTGAATAAAGACTTCAATTTGGGTCTGTTTCTCGCAATTGCATAGATTCTGAAGATTTGGATTACAGCAACAAATCAAATGTATACTTTTGTGATTTTATTTTGGGGTTTTGGGGTGTTTTATGGTTCTATTGTCAGTCACAATAGAAGAAAACAATTACAGAAATGTTTTCCATGTTAAGGTTTTAAAGTCTTTAACATTATGTAATTCTTCTAAATTAATTAGCAGCAGAAGTGACTCCGAACAGAACAAAACAACTCATTTCATATTAAGTAAATGGTTAAAATGCAATTGGTTCGTTATTACCACCCAGTTTTTGCTACAAATGCTTCTTTCTATAAAAAGTTTTATTTCTGTTTGCATTTTCATTGCCTGTAGATGTGCAGTGTTACTTGTTTAGCCATGTTTATAACACACACAAAAAAACATAACTGTTAAATGTTATTAACTGTTTTTTGTTTGTTTGTTTGTTTGTTTTATTAACTATTAGACTATAAGGAATTTAAAATTCAAATATAATAATATCAGGGAAAAGTTACCTTGTATGAACGATGCCTCTGGGAAAGGACACGTCTGTCAATTCAGTTTCCAAGTTAAGCAAAAAATAAGACTTTTAATGTTAGATCTAATACACCTTTGGGTGTCGACTTCTTTTTGAAATTGTCCAGTGACAAATGGTTTACTAATTAATTATTAAATCCTGAACTTTGGTCTAACAAAAGAATAGTTACAAGTTTCCGGGACAATTAAGTGAAAGCACATGAAGTAAAAACAAAGCTTTGCTGTTCGCCCTGTAGGCCAAATGTTTGCATATCAGACAATCAAAGAACTTCATTATGGCGAATATAAAGGCCTCAGGTCTGTTATCAGTCAGCGACCTGATGTTACATTTCTGAGAACATACTGAGAAAGAATATGACCTCTAACTGAAACCACAATTTCTTCAGGACAAGGGTTAAGTTTTTATCAATAAATAATTATTAACATTTCAACAGCATCAGCATTACCATATTTGGATGAAGGACATTATGAACGTCTGCAGCAGTAGTTTTGTTGTTGACTGTACAACAACATGTACATTTGTTCTCTGTCTTAAATCAGTGGTTTCAATCCCTCCCCACCAACAACTTGTCACTCACATGAAACAATCACAATACTTTATACACTTTGTACAATACACTCAGTTCTTGCTTGACAATCAAGCTCTGTCCTTTTTTCTGTTTGAGAAGACACTTCACTTAGATATGTCAAAATAGGCAGGAAAAAAATATCTTTATTCTGACTTATATGCTTAAAGCTTTTCTAACACTGTAAATACATCAAGAAATTAGAAATATCCTGACAGCCTGTCTTGACTGTTACTACTGCATATGTTTTAGAAAAAAATTTGCAGTTACATTCCAGTCTATACAGTAAATGTATAAATTGTTTTATGTTTCTTGAAAATTAGACAGCTACATTTTTTTTAATGTAATTTCCGTGTATTGCTATAAAACGGTTATAAAAAAAAACAACAAATCAGTACAGTTTGGGTATCATGAAATCCTAAAATAAAACCCAAAGTTCAGAAATTTTATGAAAATGAACTTAAGAAATAGAAATACATTTGAGTAAAAAAAATATTTGTTGTAAAACATTGACTGAAAATGTGACATGTTGCACAATTGTTATGTTTCTTTTGTGATTTGCACTGTTCCCCTTAGGGAACTTAACGCTGTGTCCCCTAGGGGACACACTGGGGAATGCTGCCAGAATGACTGGTGTCTGAAGCACATGTGAAACACGTGGCCTGTGATGTCATACGTCTCCGGAAGGGGACGTCTCATTTAGGGCTGCACGATAAATTGCGATAGCATCACAATCGATATTAGAAAAGGCTGCGATATTCATGCGTGCATCTTATCAGTGAAGCACGGTTCTGTGATTAGTAGTAAATCGCCATGCAAAGGTCAAAGGGCGCTCTCACGCGGAAACTCCAAATACGCCCCGAAGAAGAAATCCAGGAAATAACGATCGCTGCAGCCGAATAAACAGAAGATTTAACGGCTTTCATTGATTCAGCATGACTAATAATCACACGACTATGGCAATATGTGGTTTATCTGAGTTCTTATTATAATTTTCATTATAATATAGTATATAACAATGCAATGCTATTCAACATTGATTTTATTACTGCTTAGAATGCTATAAAATACACTGATTGCCTTATTCTGTGTAAGAAGCCACCTCATCTTTTTTTTCAATCACTCAACTGAAGTTATGAAGTGAGTTTGAAGTAAAAACATGTTATTAAATTTGTTATTTTCAAGTGCTTTCAGAGTAGCAGCATTTACGTTACTACACAGCCGTAGTTCACTGAGAAGCCACACAAGTAACTTTATTAGCACAGCACGATTTGATAATTTCAGTGTATAATATTAATGATATCGTCTGTGTGGTTTTGAGTAGCTTGTCGGCTCTGTATATTAAATGCTACTCTATCAGAAAGCATGAATGTGCTGGAGATTTACTGCTGATTACAGAACCGGCTTTACTGACAAAATGCGCATGGATATCGCATGCAATTTATCATGCAGCCCTAGTCTCTTCCCCTTTCAAGGAACCATAGTTACATGTGTAATCCAAGACGTTCCCCTTCTAGGGAACTTTACAGTGCATTCCCTCACCATGCCTTCGGCCTGCCAGTTTACATCTCCTTTAGACAAATAAGTTGGTGACATATTGAGCAGGTGCCCTTTTATTCTTCCAGGCACCTGCCTATGGCATCACAGGCCATGTGGACCAATAGGATTGACGTTGTTTCAAACATGAAACACTTCAGACATCGGTCATGCTGGCAGCATTCCCCAGTGTGTTCCCTAAGAGACGCAGTGTCTCATCCCATATCGGGGAAACTGTGGTTACATGCATAACCCAAGACGTTTCCCTTGCTTGGTAAGCATCAGTCAGACAGTTGCTGTAGAAGTCTCTCAAGCTCTTCAATCTCTCTGGAGAAATCTAGAAACGTGTAACAAGATATGACATGAGGCAGTCATTCTTGACATCACAAAAGATTGTTTGTTTAAACCCATGTTTCTGTTGTGTAGTAGGATGACATTCTTACCCTTCCGTGTCCTTTCGCTGGTTTGTGATTGTGAGCGTTCTATTGCTTCCTGTAGTTCATTTTCAAGAGCACTCTTTATGTCCAGCTTCATAAAGAATGAGAGAAGATTCACTTTGATTTTGTCATTGTACAGCTGAATACTTGATCATCTTTATGAATGAGATCAGTACCTTCAAGTTATTAAAACTGTTTAGCGCTTCCATTTTTGCATTGTTGAACATGTCTTGTTTTTTCTCATCAACTGTGGCTATTAACAGGTCTTGCATTTTCTTCATGGATCCTGTTCCTTTTATAGCTGCAGCCTCTAAAACAAACAACACCCATCAGTTCTTGGATGTGCATTTGAATGATTTAAATAATTAAAATAACTTGTATTATTGATTAATTGTAACTCTTAATGCTAGCTTACGCTGATAGCAAGAAGCCATTTCTTTCACAATTGTTATTTGTATTGATGAGTAGATTTCCTTCTTCCTGTCAACAATGTCTCTGTTGAGTGCTGTCTTCAGTTTGATTTCCTTTTAAAAGGGGAAAAACACACAAAAAAAAGTCAGACAAAATCTGGAAACATTAAGTCCCTGCTAAAACTTTTTTGTTGTACAATAAAAGATGTTTGGTGTATTTCAGTCTTTACTGGTTTATAAAAACAGCCTGCTGAATTATAAGAAATTAGGATTTACATAGACTTTAAGAAGACAGACAGAGAGCTGAACTCACCTCGATTTTGATGAAGTTTTGAATGTGATGTAGTTTGTCAGAGCTGGGGTAAGCAGAGTCACTCTGGATGATACTGAACTTATCAATCTGTTCCTGCACTGACTTCCCTGTTTTTCCAGTCACACTGCAGCAAACGAAAACCATTTAGAGTTTATTTTAAAACATTTTACAGAATATACTTGTAATACTTGATATATAATCTGAGAATTACTGGAAGGAATTAGTGATGGGAAAGGCTAAATTCTCAAACACACAAAGTTTGCTTTATATTGCTATTATTTAACCTATGACAAATTAACAAAAAATTCAGACCAGAAAGGACCTGGGAGGTGAGCAAATCATTTACAGAGTGTATGCGACTGGCCTAAATGACCCATCACTAGAAGGAAAACCAGTATAAACCCACTCATATTTTGGGTCCTGCATAGATGAGTACCTTGAGAAAACACCTGACCTCAAATTAATCTAGGACAAATAATCTGCCACAGCAAAACTACAGCCAGTTTGTATCTTCCTTGGCATCTGTCTCATTTGCTTTACATGTAATCTACAGTTGGTCCACATTTACATGCTGTGCTCCAGTCTGTACTACAATTTAATGTTACTAATTTGTTAACAAAATGCCAATAATATCATTAACAATGATGTTAAGTAAAAACTTGATCATGTTCATGCCATAAAAATCAACAACAAGCATTGTAAATGGTTTATTGCATTTCATTCTAAACTACACAAAGGGAGACTAGAAATGGAATGATAAAACAGAACTTACGGAAAAATCTTACAGAATTCATCATGAATGTTTTTTTGTAAATCTTTGGCCAATGTCTTGTTCAGGTCTAGAACTACATCCCAATTTTTTGACCAATAGCATCCGTAGTTCTTGCACAAAGCTCCAAGGATTTTATGGAACCCCCTTCCATTTGTATTCTGAGTAACAAAGAAAAAAAACAGGGTTAAAAGTACAGTAATTATTAAAATGATAAATGTGATTAAAAAGATCACACTTACAGATGCTATCAATTTCTTTGTGGAATCAACACATGAGTTCACTGACTCTTTCACTCCCTTTGAGAGATGCTGCTCCAAATCATTATAAATGCTGTCAAAATATTTGTCCAGTTCAGTTAGTGACTTCTTTAGATTCTCCTGAAATTCGCTGACTTTCATTTCAATCTAAAACACATCCATACAACAGCAGTGAATTACATTGTAATACACAATGGCAGCATTCTGTAGACTCACTAAGTCTAGTAATTCTAATTCTGACTCATACTGTTTTGTTGTCTTTATCCAGCTGGCCACTTTGCATCAAGGACAAATGTCCCTTTGCTTTACTGACATAATCTCTGGTCATTTCTCTGTTAATGCTCTTGTTAAGATTCCTCAAATCATCCTGCAGCTTTGGGATTTCTACAAATAAACACAACGATGTGATTTGGACTAATTTTGCCATGCTTTATCTTGCTTTATACAATATTTTAAATATTTAAAAAAATATATATATGCAATGAACAGTTTGACAGTTTTATTTATTTATTTATTTATTTTTTTTTTTTTTTATTTTTTTTTTTTTTTTTTTTTTTTGAAGGGGGTAAAATAAAGGCAATAGACAGAAGATGGTTTACCTGTTTCACTTGATTCCAGATTTAAACTGTGGTCAAAGAAAGCATTGGAACTTACAGTAAAAACTTGAAACTGATTGTCAGTGTTTTTAGTGAATATTTCCTAAAAAAAAAAAAAAAAAAAAAAATTTTTATTAACTATAAGTAACAACTATAACGTACATGTCTACTAACTGTGTTAGTAGAGTGTTAGTAGACTGGTAGGCTTAGGGTTAGAATAAGTTGACATATACTTGCAAAGTTACTTATAGTCAGTAGAATGTCTGTCGGGACACCAGTACAATAAAACATTTTCAGATATTAAGCAGAAAGTTTATGGTAATAAAAAAAAAATAGGCAAGAATTAATACCTTGATTTCAGAATTTTTAAACTTTTCTTCGACCCTTGTCTTGGCATGTTGATTTCTGTGAAGTATGCATGTTTTTTTTTTATCCTAAAAATTAAAAACAAAACACACATATGTGCATAGTATATATGTATGCATATACTGTAGATCTATTGTAAAATCTGATTCATGGTTTGATCATGTACTATACAGATCACCTGTACACAGATACCTTTTCATCTTAGTAAATTGTTACATTCATTAAATTGCAGTTACAGTAATATGAGCTCTCACTGACACAAGTAAAACCAACAGTACAGGAAACAGGGAAATGAACAGCTAAATTAAGTCCTGCTGTATGAAAACAAAGGGGCCACACTACACAAACACTACTAGTACAGTCCTTCTACATTTTCCAAACCTTGTCATCTGGGATTTGGTCTCTTGAAAGTCGTGCAGATCTAAAAAAAAAAAAAAAAGAATATTAAAAAGTTACAAAGTGGTGCATGCTCACTACTAGATTACTGTAATTACTTAAGGCAATGAAGTAATGTCTCTTCATGTCCTGTAATATATTTACAAAATACCTCATATACGCTTCTGGATTGATATCATCAGTCTTTGTACAGACAAAGTTGATGCTTTTGCATTTTCCTCCTGGTCCCAGTTCTTCAATGCAGTGCTTTAATATCCCCCAGGGGTCTCTGTCAGTGATCGCTCGATTGATATTACTTACAATCCACACAGAAGAGCACTCTGACAATTTCTACAGGATTTAAAATAGGACATACAGTTCATAGTTCCACAGTATATTTATTGTGTGGTTTTACACTGTATGTGGCAAAATGTTTCTTTGAAATGAGTGTAGAAATATATTTACAGATTTCCACAGGTCATCTCTAGTCTTGTTGCAGTCTCCAGTCCCAGGAAGATCAAGAAGTATAATGTGTTCCAGGAGTTCACGACAGTCTGGAATTTTGATCGTCACGCTCTTTACAAGCGGCCAGTACCAGTCACCAGAACTTGACTGACTGTGTTGTATGAAACTTGCAATATCATTGGTAAATTCAGAGAGCTGTTGAGATAATAATTTGCCACGTTGTACTTTGCCGAAAAGCAAATAAACGCAGTAATGCTATTAACAAAGCATTTAAATGGTGAAATTATAAAACTTACTTTACTGTTTGAGATTATTTTCTTACTGGTAGACAAAGAGGTTTCAATTTCAGCAAATTTTTCATCATTCTGGAGCTCTTCTAATGTTTTCTGGTCTGCATCATCTCCATACAGCGCAGTGATCTTTTCTACAGCAATATCAACCAAGTCCTCATTCCTGCCCTCACTGTCATCTTTTAAATATCTGAAAAGATCTTTGAGCTCTTTTTCCCACTCCTGCAGAAGTACACAGCACACAGTATATAATAAGGCTTGGTTCTGTTCCGACCAGTCTGATTTATTTCTGTATTTATAAAGGACTGTCATTGAAGGCATGGTAGGATAAATGAGGAAACCTTTTCAGAGAAGAATTCAATCTCTGCTGTGTAGTTGGAGTCAGTCAGATTTGCTTCCACCTGAGTAACAACAGCTGTACAGGCACCAAAACAACCAGATGGTAAAAGTTCCTGTTTCCCCAAGATTGCACTTAAAAGGGAGCTCTTTCCTTCTCCTGATTTTCCAAAAATCCCTATGGTTGCCTTCTTCCTGCTGCCTTTATCGATTTGATCTGGGTCACTGACTCTTTGCAGAATTTGCCTTGCATTCTCTATGATCATATCTGTGTACAACAAAGAAGAGAATTACATCCCCATGATGCAACATATGACAAACCATTTGGAAAATGGATGGATGTGATATGACCCTTTTAAGTTAGTGTGCATGTCTAAATTCTGCAGACCTTTTATAGGGAACTAATTGATTAGTTACTAACGCAGAACAGAGGTGGACAGAATCAGATTTTACTTACCTGTTGTCAGTGGTGTCTCTATACTCGAGTCAGATGATTCATGATCTCGTTTTCTTTTAGTACCTATCAGAGAATTAATCTCACTCATTATTTGTCCTTAATCACAGATTGTACAGTGATCTTTAATTTGCATACCTTGGCTTTCCATTGTAAGGTCAATGGAGAGTCCTGGAGGGGGAAGAACATATATTCTTATTAAAGAAGATCAATTGTTATCTTACTAATCTTTTAAGAACTTTTTTGTTGATGTTCTGGTTAGGTCTATAACACAATTAATTGTCTCACTATCAGAGCAAGTTCTAGATTGTGATGGTACCTTTGTTCTAAGTACCATGGCAAATGAAATATTAAATATTCTCTATGATAATTTAAAAACTAAATAACGGGCAATCGGTCAAACTCAATATTGTAATGAGCTGCTCACAAGCTCAAGCAGTTTTTCATAATTTTTCACGCAACATTTGTTGTCTTGAAAGTCTAAAAGCATTCACTACATGATGAAGCCTACATTGAAGTTAGTGTCCCTATAATTCAAGGTATGAAAGAAAAAAAAACAGAAAAGCACACGAAGTGAAGGTAATAAATGGACACTGTGTTCTTTGTCTGTAGGCAAAATTTTCCCTTCAAAGCCGAAGGTAGAGGATTCAGGTCTGTTTGATAAATGAGAATATACTAGGGATGCAACAATACAGTTAGTCCACGGTTCAACACGTACCTCAGTTTTTAACCACGGTTTTCGGTTCGGTTCTGATATTGTCACTTCAGTGTGGGGTTTATTTTGCAACGAATTAACAAAATACTCCTGTAAACCTCTGTACACTGGAAAAAGTGTGGTTAAGTATATGTCTGCTAATTTTTTTCTTTTGACAGAGGTATTATTTTTTCAATTTTTATGCAAAATAGAATGGGATTCATTCATACTGAACACCAGAGGGCGCCCTCGTGCAGAAAATCCACATATGCGTCAAGGAAAGTATCACTGATGACCTTCTGTTCCAGCTTCTCTAATAATAGATAAAGGCATCGCTATTGCTGTAACTGAATAAAAACAAGATATAACGTTAAACGTTTTGAATGATGAAATGTAAGGACAATAAACACTCGTCTGCAATAATATATGGTTTATCTGTGTTCTTCAAGCCATCTCGTGTATTTTCATAAGCCGTTGCTAATGGACATATGGAATATGAGTATAGAATTTATTGTCTGCCTCATTCTGTGATAAGAATCCACATCAAATCACATATGAAAGTTATTTTAAACACTTGACTGATATTGTGAATTAAAATAAAGTTATAATGTTTTTTATAGAAAGGCTTATCATTGCATGTCATTAGAAGGGAAGATGCTCTGCGTGTGTTGCTTTTTCAAATATAAGCGGCACACAATAAAGTTATTTAAATGCAAAAACGAAAAACCGCAATTCACAAGCACGCATTGAACCGTGGATGTCGTACCAAACGGTTCTATAATTATATTGAGAATTGTGACATCCCTAGAATATACTGAGATGAAATGGTCGTTTGTTTTTTTCTATGTGCATCTCCAAGTTTTTCTTTTATTTCTGTGTAAAAATGCATTTAAAGGATTAGCTCACCCAAAATGTTTCTGAAAATGTACTCACCTTCAGACCATCTAAGATACAGATGAGTTTTTTTATTCATCAGAAATGAAAGTGTCAGCAAAGGTTCTACCAGAAAGACTAAAGTCAAGTCATTCATAACTATAGCTCTGGCAAATCACAGCTTGACACTTAGAGTATATAAGTACTGGACTTTCTCTTTTATGATTGCAGTTTATGATGCTGATGTTCCCCTCCATGCTTCCCAACACCATCAGTATAAAAACTGCAAACTCCATGGAATAGAATATACAATTACATATAAGCTTACCCTATCCTTTGTCTGTGTGTGTGTGAAGAATCTCAGGTGTCAGTTGTATCTTGAGACTGCAATCTAAAGCACTGTTTTTCTCTTAATGCCGCTCAAGATGTTATAAGATATTATGTCTAACTGCATCAATGAACTTCCTTTTATTTACACAGGATGTGGACATACGTCAGCTTACAGGATGTGTATGGGTGTGCAAAGTACAGGCGCATAAAATGTCATAAAACGGAAATGATCGTAAATATGTAATTTGCGCGCCAAAACATATTGGCTGTTTTTAATATCAGTATAATATTTAAGGAAGCATGATATGCCTAAAACTTAACAGAAAATAAAATATTACACTTTGCCCTCAATATAAATATATAAATATAATTTCATTAGCTCAGAAAATACAAGTATCATGTTTATATTACTAACCTAAAAAAAACTGCATCACACCAAAACTATTTAAAGCTTGTGGAACTCTTTACTAAAATGTTATTTTAATATAATACATTTATTTAATATATTTATTTATTCATTAATATCTTTACTCTAGTTATTTCATCTAGTGAAAATACAATTAGAGAATTTGAATTAGAATTTTTATTTGTTGTGCTTGTGTACAACCCTGGACTGTTTATCCCGTAAATCTCTGCTGCCTACCTATTGTCTCTGCCTTGTTTGTCAGAATAGTTTTTCTTATGCGATAAGTTAAACAGTCAAAAGTTTAGTCCAACAGTTAAAAAAATAACAATAAAAAAAAATCATAATAATAGATCTTAAAGAGTTAGTTCACTCAAAAATGAAAATTCTGTCATTAATTACTCAACCTCATGTTGTTCCAAACCTGTAAGACATTCGTTCATCTTCAGAACACAGTTTAAGATATTTTTTATGAAATCTGAGAGGTGTCAGGTCGTGTGTAGAGAGGAGACGTAGGAAGGAGCCGAGGACAAGGAAATCAAACAAACAGGTTTTTAATAATAAATCCAACAAGGGTACAGACAGGAACAGCAGGGGAACACACTCCAACATAACATTAAGATCGGACAGCGACAAAGGAACTGAAACAAACTTAAAAAGGGCAGCTAATGAGACACAGAAAGGTGTAAGTAGTTAACCAATCGGGGAGCCATGGCGGAGTATACAGTCCGGGCGGCCATGGCGGATCAGGGAGCTCGGGGAGCCATGGCCGAGTATACAGTCCAGGAGGCCATGATGGAGCAGACAGTTCATAAGTATGGCCCCCCCCAAAATTTTCTTGGGGGAAATTAGGGTATTGCCAGCCCGGGAGAGTACAGGAGGAGCGGGCTCTGGAGGCGCTGGCTCAGGAGGGCGCACTGGAGGGCGCTCTGGAGGTGCTGGCACTGGAGGGCGCTCTGGCGGTGCGGGCTCTGGAGGGCGCTCTGGAGGCCCTCGCACTGGGGGGCGTTCTGGCGGCGCGGGCTCTGGAGGGCGCCCTGGTGGCGCAGGCTCTGGAGGGTGCTCTGGCGGCGCGGATAAGGGAGGAGCTCTGGAGGACTTGGGAAAGCGTGGGAGGAACAGAGGGAGTGAGCCTATTGGAGCAGCAGGTGGAGGACGCTGGCTTGTGATGAGCTGGAGTGTCCACATGCTTTCGGATGGGAGGAGAATTGGAATCCTCCACATCAACATAAAACTTGGAATTACTTAGATCAAGGACATAATTAATAAAATCCTCTACGGGTCTGCGGCAATCGTCAGAAGTCAAGAAACAAAACAAATGATTGTCTTTTAGTCCCATCTGAAAGCAGGCGTTAATCATAGAATCGCTCCAACTCACCAGATGTAATACGCTCAGAAATTCCTCCATATACTGCTCCAAAGGCCTTCCCTCCTGCTGGATATTCAAAAGGAATTCCTTAGCCCAGAACATTTTAGTTATGGTCCGATCTTCTGTCGGGTCATGTGTAGTATATGTCTGCTTATTTTTTCTTTTGAGAGATTTTTTTTTTTTTTTTTTATGCAAAATAGAATGGGTTTCATTCATACTGGATGCCAGAGGGCTCCCTCAAGCAAAAAATCCACATATGCGTCAAAGAAGTATCACTGATGACCTTCCGTTCCAGCTTCTCTAATAATGGATAAAGGCATTGCTGTAATAAAAACAATATATAACGTTAAACATTTTGAATGGTGAAATGTAAGGACAATAAACACTCGTCTCCAATAATATATGGTTTATCTGTGTTCTTCAAGCCATCTCATGTATTTTCATAAGCCATTGCTAATCGACATACACAGAATATGAGTATAGAATATATTGTCTTATTTACTGCCTCATTCTGTGATAAGAATCCACATCAGATCACATAAGGAAGTTATTTCAAACACTTGACTGATGTTGTGAATTAAAAACAAGTTTATAGCTTTTGTTTTTATTACTCTTTTGTTGGACAACAGGTTTAGGAAGGCTTATCATTGCATGTCATTGTCGTATTTAAGAGTACTATTTGGTGAGCCTGTTGTTAAAAGAGATCAGCCTGAGCTTTTGCATACCATGAATGTTTATTCTCCGCCCCCAACCATATACATCCCACTCACCAAACATAGTCAACATATCCCTCCGCCTCACACGTACATCAACGTGATGACGTAAACAGTATGTGCAATTATACTGATATGATCTGAATGTTACATCACTTCTTTTTTTTTTTTTTTTTTTTTTTTTAAAACTCATGAACTCTGTTGCATTGTTTCTTCTTCTATTTACTTGAGTATTCAATAACTAAACATTCTCTTGGTCTGTAATCAACGGCAAAAACATGAAAAGAACAAATAAATTGCTTCAGTATAATAAATCAATTAAGTGCCTACTCAGTCCATTTTACCCACTTTTTTGTTTTTTTCTTCAGTCCATGACAAAGTCTCTGAGGTACTGTGGAGGCTGTCGGTGCCTAGCAGGATGTGTCACACAGGCCAGGGCCAAGCTTCTTGAAGAAGGATGAATTTCTTGTCACTCGGTGTCCATCCCGCTCAGCGGTGACCATAGAGCCTTTGACTGTGGTTACTTTATACGGCTTGTGGTTGTACAGTGCTGTGAGTTTGTTGCGCCTGGGTTGAGAACACAACACGGTGTCACCAGATTGGAGAGGGTAATGTGTAGAGTGTCAGCGAGTGTCTGAATACACTTTCATTTTGGCCTTGGCCTCGTGGTCTCTCCTACGGAGATCCTTGTCCGATCCGGTGGGTGTGCTTACAGAAGGCATCTTTGTGTGTATCCTGCGTTTGAGCAACAGCTCAGCGGGTGATGTTGTTGTTGTGTGCTGTGTGGTGTTGAACGGTACTCACGCAGGAATGTGTAGAGATGCTGCTTCCAGGGGATGTTCTTCATGTGAGCAACACGGAGGCATTTTCCCAGTGTTCTCATAAACCTCTCAGCAGTGGCGTTTGCTTGGGGCCACAGTGGTGTGATCTTACGATGGTGAAATCCCATGTGGGCTGCAAACTTGCTGAACTGCTCACTGGTGAATGGGGGGCCATTATCTGTTTTCACAGATCTGGGGATGCCAAACATGGAAAAGATTTTATCTATGACAGGGATGACAGCGTTTGCAGAGGTGGAGTGTATGACTTCCACCATGGGGTATCGGGAGTATTCATCTACGATGACTAACAGGTGTTCACCAGTTGGTAGTGGGCCATAGAAGTCTGCACTCACATCTTGCCAGACTGTGTCAGGGAGGTCTGACATCTGTAGAGGTTCTGTGTGCGTTTCCGGTGTGGTGGCTTGACATGCTAGACAGTTTCTGACCATTGCCTCAGCCCGTCGGTCGATGCCTGGGAACCACACCTTTTCTCTCAAGAGGGCCTTAGTTTTTGTGATTCCCTGATGTGCCTCATGGGCGAGCTGAAGTACTCTGTGCTCGAGTGAGGAGGGAATAACGATTCTGGAGCCCTTAAGTATGATGTCATCTTCGTGTGATACTGTGAGCTCACTTTTCACCTGCTCATACTGTCTTAGCGCAGTGTCTTTTGTGACTGTGTGCCATGCGTTGTTGCGTATGAGAGCACTAACTTTTTGTAATGTTGCATCCTTGAGTGTCTCAGACTTGATTTCATCCAGAGTCATCGCTTTTGGTATGTTGTTCTGCATGATGAAGTTTACATATTCTTCAGCCACTTTTGTGGCACGGGTGTTTCTGGTAGGTGACTGTGCTGGGATTGGATGGCGGGACAAGTAGTCTGCTGGATTATCAGTCCCTTTCCTATATTCTATTTTGAGGTTGTATGGCTGCAGCCGGAGTCCCCATCGCTCAATGCGGGCAGGCGGCTTGGACCTTGGGTTGTTCCAGATGAGTTCAAGAGGTTTGTGATCCGTCACCATTGTGAACTCTTTGCCGTAGATGTAGAGATGAAAGTGTTCGCAGCTCCATACAATTGCGAGCGCTTCACGCTCAGTTTGAGAGTAGCGCCTTTCGACATCACTGAGTGCTCGGCTTGCATATGTGATGACGTGTTTCTTCTCTGCGTCTTTTTGCAGTAGTATTGCCCCTAGCCTGACTGGACTAGCATCGACAATGAGCTCTGTGTCTCTGTTCGGGTTAAAATAAGCCATCGTGGTCTCGCTGGTGAGACTCTCTCTCAGTGTGCTCAGTGCTGCATCCTGTGCTGCGCCCCACTGCCAAGTCGTGTTCTTTCTCGTGAGCTTTCTGAGGGGCTCTGTTACTGTGGCAAAATTAGGGATGAAGCGTGAGCAGTAATTCGCCATGCCCAAAAGACTTCTGACCTCTGCAGCATCCTTCGGCTTCTTGGCGTGGTATATGGCGTCGACCTTCTTGGGATCTGCTGAGACACCGCCAGCGGAGAAAATGAACCCGAAGAACTCCAGTTGCGTCTTGTTGAACTCACACTTCTTTCGATTTAGTGTGAGGCCACGTTCTTTGAGTCGCTGGAACACAGCTGTTAGGCTCTTGTCATGCTCAGCCTGTGTCGCTCCGTAGACGATGATGTCATCGCTGAGATTCTTCACCCCTGCAATGCCCTGAAGTGTCTGATGGATTGTGTTTTGAAACACCTCCGCGGCTGAAGAGATGCGCTTGTATCTCTGAAACACCTTGAGACACCTCCGCGGCTGAAGAGATGCGCTTGTATCTTCTCAGGCCCAGGTGTGTTGTGAATGTGGTAATGTACCTGCTATTGGGATGTAATTCCAGCTGGTGATAGCCCGATGTCAGATCTAGCTTTGAGAATACGGTCGCTCCGTTCAGTTCATGAATGACGTCATCTATAGTGGGAGTCAGGTGACGTTCTCTTAGTATGGCTGTGTTTGCCTGGCGCATGTCGACACATATGCGTACCTTGTCTGGATCTTTGGGCTTTGGTGGTGTTACGATGGGCGAGACCCAGGGTGTTGGGCCTGTCACTTTCTCTATGATGTCCTCGGCTTCTAGTCTCTGTAGCTCAGCTTCAACTTTCTGACGTACATGAAACGGAACTCTGCGGTGTGGCTGGCACGTGGGCTGTATGTCCGGGTTTATATGTAGTGTTACTTGAAAGTCTTTGAGCTTACCGATGCCATCAAACAACTCAGGGTGGCTGTTCACAAGCTCATCTGCTACTGTGAGGTTCACTGAGGGAGGTCTGATAGTGCGTATAATTTTAATCAACCCCAATTCATCAGCTGTCTGGTAGCTGAGCAGGGAGCAGCCATCACCTTTAATCACATAGAACGTCCCATCTGTTTTGGTCTTGTTCTTTGCCTCCACACAGCCTGTGAATTTCCCTAGGATGGGCAGTGCGTCTTTGGACCCATAGGCAAGTATTTTGAGATCTGTGTGCAGGAGGCGGGGCTGGGTACTCAGCTTGTTGTATGTCTTTTCACTGATGATGTTTACGGCAGCACCAGAGTCGATCAGAGCTGGCACTGTGTCTCCATATAGCTTGATTTGTGTTAGCGGCTGCTTACTGTTGCTATTGCTGTTAACAGTATATGCATAGGATTCATCACTGCTTGAAGATGACTTTTGTTGAACTGGTTCACTGTGTGTTTCCACCTGATTGACTTTCTTTCTATAGCTTTTCTTGTATCCCCGTGTTTCTGCTTGCTGTTCTGTGTGTTGTGATTTTGACCTACACTGTCTTGCGAAGTGGTTTTGCTTCCCACATGCTTTGCATTGTTTACCCCTTGCAGGGCATTCGTTTCTGTGTGGCCACTCACCCCCACAGTTTCTGCATTGCGTGTTGCTGCCACCTGCTGGACGTTTTTGGTATGTTTTCTTGTGGAGCTTTCTGTGTATTTGATTCACAGCAGTAATGGGATTAGAACCCTCTTCGATTTCTTTTGACTGCAGTTCAGAAAGTTCTAGAGTCCTGCCATATTCAAGCAGTTCTTTTAACGTCTTGTTTGCCTCCCTCAAACCATATTTGCGCACCCTTGAGGACGTGCAGCTTTGGATGATCTGCGACTTTATTTCCTTGTCTACATCACTAAACTCACAGTATTTTGCCAGCATGCGAAGTCTCGTATTATATGCATCTAGATTCTCACCGGGCTGTTGTGCAGCTTTCCTGAAGACGTACACTTCGTACTGGACATTCTTTTTGGGCGAGAAGTACTCGGTGAGTTTTGTTTTAACGTCTGCATACTTGTCTGTCTCCGCCGCCACTGTGTCGTATATGTCGTGCACTCTTTCGCCAGCCAGATGTAACAGGAGGGCTTTCAGTCTTGGGTCCCCGGTTATATTCATAGCTGTAGTGTAGTTCTCGAACCTCTGAAGCCACTTATTCCACCTCGGTCCGACAGAGCTGGGTTCATTCTCTGTATCAAACTGTGGTACGGACGGTCCGTGTGCTAGCGCCATGCTAACTGTCTAGCTGCTAATTAGCTGGCTCACATACGTTACAGCCAATTGCTTTCACTCTGAACTTTCTTTCACACGCAAACGTTCGCCGTCCAGGAGGTGTTTTCGTTATTGCGGATCCTCGTCGCCAGTGTCGTATTTAAGAGTACTATTTGGTGAGCCTGTTGTTAAAAGAGATCAGCCTGAGCTTTTGCATACCATGAATGTTTATTCTCCGCCCCCAACCATATACATCCCACTCACCAAACATAGTCAACATATCCCTCCGCCTCACACGTACATCAACGTGATGACGTAAACAGTATGTGCAATTATACTGATATGATCTGAATGTTACAGTCATTAGGAGGGAAGATGCTCTGCGTGTGTTGCTTTTTCAAATATAAGCGGGGAAGTGTTTCCTCATCTCAGCATGTGAAATTGCGGGCACACATACAGCAAAATCCAAGAGAATTAAAACAAGAAAGTTATTTAAATGCAAAACTGAAAAACCACAATTCACCAGCGCGTACTGAACCATGGATGTTGTACCAAACGGTTCAATATTATATTGAGAATTGTCACATCCCTAGTGTACACTCTCAAGGAAGTCTGTCTTTGAATGTCTTCTAGTTATCTCTGGCTATTAATAAATACAGAATAATTGTACATCAGAAGGTTTTTATTGTAAGATAAGTCTTACTGTTTTTCTGAATACATATGTTGCCTGTGTGCATAAGCACAACTATCGCAGTTTGTTTCAACCCATTTCTTTAACATTAGTTAATGCATTAGGTAACAACAAAAAATAAACAATTTTAACATATACATGAATGTTAATTAAATGTATTATCATTCATTCATTCAATATTTGTTTGCCTAATAAGCATGTCAGGTTAAACATTAAAGGAACACTCCACTTTTTTTGAAAATAGGCTAATTTTCCCACTCCCCTAGAGTTAAACAGTTGAGTTTTACCGTTTTTGAATCCATTTAGCTGATCTCTGGGTCTGGAAGTACACTTTTAGCATAGCTTAGCATAAATCATTGAATCTGATTAGACCGTTAGCATCTTGCTCAAAAATGACCAAAAAGTTTCGATATTTTTCCTATTTAAAAATTGACTCTTCTGTAGTTACATAGTGTACAAAGACGGAGGCGCAATGATATTACGCAGCCCTCAACTCTGCCAGCTGCAACTCTGCATCCACACAAACTTAGTGCCAGTCACTTTCAGGTGCTGCATAATATCATTGAACCTGCTGCACCCGTGGTACGGCAGCAAAGTTCCTTGATTATTACGCCGGAATGAGAGTATAGTTCCTAGCTATATCAGCCTAGAAAATCACAACTTTTCATTTTCCTTCAGTCTTAATATACGATGTAACTACAGAAGAGCCAAGTTTTAAATAGGAAAAATATTGAGCGAGATGCTAACGGTCTAATCAGATTAAATGATCTATGCTAAGCTATGCTAAAGGTGCTACCGCCAGACCTGGAGCTCGGCTAAATGGATTTGAAAATGGTAAAACTCAACTGTTTAACTCTGGGGGAGTTGGAAAATGAGCATATTTTCAAAAAAAGTGGAGTGTTCCTTTATCTAGTTGAATTTGGACAACCTGAAATGGTCTATATACAAAATAAATGATCCCTTACTTTACCCTTTACTGGTTCTCAGTGTGTTTAGAATTTAAACGTAATCATAATCAGTGAACTACAAGCAAGTTACAATTCATATGAAGTAACATAATATCATTTTAATATTCTACTTTAGCCTGTGTTTAATTATTTTCCTTATAACAGCAATAGTCTACAAATACACTCAAAATAGTTTTTCTTATGTGATTAGCAACAAAGTTGAAGTGTGGTCCAACAATTTAAAGGATTGGAAAAAAGTAAATACAAATAAATCAGCATAACAGAGCTTTAAGCATGCTTGATAATACAAAAACATTTATCCTAAAAATAACTTTTACTAAAAAAATGCAGAGATGCTGTTTCTCTTGTCCTCAGTCAGATAGCTCCCTTGACAGTCTCTCCAGCTTTTCAATCTCTCTGGAGACATCTAGAAAAGACATATTACTGGGTGTTCAGCCTGATTTTAAAGTATTAAGTTTTAATATTTGTGATGATTTAGACAAGGCCATGATTCAGAATAATCAATCAAATACTTCACTATGCATCAGATCATTTTGAAAAACTGTTTTTGTTTAATTCTCTCTTACCCATAAGGGTGGTTCTGCTGGTTTGTGAAAGTGAGCGTTCCACTGATCTCGTTAGCACAGATTCAAGGGTCTTGCATATATGCTCCTTTAAAAGGAAACAACAGAAAATACTTATTCAAGGTATATAGAAAAGGAAGACAGTTTTGTGTTCGTAAGTATCTTAAGAAAGAAGCAGCATATATGTTTAAGAAGAGAATTTGTGAAATAGAAATACCTTTAAATCCTTGAACTGCTTCAGAACTTCCAGTTTTGCATCTTTGAACATGCTGTATTTTAACAGTTCAATTGTGTCCGTTATTTTTTTCTCCCTCTTCTCCATGGCTTTATCTCCTCTTAAATTTGCAGCTTCTGTATTGGGTAACATTTAATATTTATTCAAATTCTTTAAGCAGTACAAACATAAAATGTCTCTGAAAGAAAACAAAATTGTATTTATATAAGAAAGAAAATGTGAAGAGTGGTCTCTTCTGTGATCTCAAAACTAACACATGTGCCATGAGTTTGTATAACCCCATGTGGGCAACAGTTAAATAAAGTGAAATTAGTGTGTGTCATTTTAAATGCTTCTTTACGTTCATAGCCAGCAGTCATTTGATTCTGAATTGTTGTTTGGATTGATGAATAGATTTTCTTCTTTCTATCAACAACTTCTCTTTTGAGCAATGCCTTCACTTTGGTTTCCTTATTGAGAGATAAAGCAGATAATTATTAGTGACCTGTTACCCAATTGCATATTACTCTTTAAAAACGCTTTTAAAAGACGGTATTTAGCGGTATTTAGATATATGCTGTATAAATGAAGTTAATGAAGACGGAAACAAACAAACATCACCTCTGTTTTGATGACGTTTTCCATGTGGTATAGCATGGAAGATGGTGAGTAAGCAGTGTCACTTTGGATGATACTGAACTTATCGATCTGTTCTTGCACTGATATTCCTGTTTTGTTACTGGCATCAACACTGTAGTAATGAGAGAGAAAAAAGAGAATGACAAAATATCAAAATGGCTCTAATAAGTCATCCTAGACTGTTCAGATCACCTGAATTATTGTATTAAAGGCCTTTGAATATCATAAATTCACAGTTAGATTGTATGTTGTAATTTTGTGTTAGTATTGTAATTTGTAACACATAACACCACTCACAACAATGCTGATTATGTATTTGTGTGTGTATATACATATATATACCAATAGCTGATGTAGATGTGCTTTTATATTTCAATACACAGTTAACCTTACATTCTAAAATGTGTTTGTTTTTTTCTCAACTGAAGGTATATAGTGGATAGGGAATTACAGCAGAACATACGGAAAAATTAAATTAAACTCATCATCGATGTTGTCATGCATGTGTTTAGCCAAGCACATGTTCAGATCTAAGGGTGCATCCCAGTTTTTTGGCCAATAGTATCCTTTGTTCTTGTACAATGCTTGAAGGGTTTTATGGAATCCCCTCTTATCATTAGGTGCAACCTAGTTCAGAAAACAAAAATATCCCTGTAGTTAGAAAGCCCGGAAAATGGCATTTCAAACATTTTACACATTTTACACACAAGAGAATCACACTTACAGATTCAATCATGGAGTTTTTGGTGTCAACACACTGTTCCACTGATTTCTCCACTCCTTTTGAGAGACATTGATCCAAAATCTTATAAAGTGAGTCAAACTGACAATCCAACTTCTTCAGTGCCTTTGCAAGGTTCTTCTGCAACTTTGTATAGACTTCAGCTTTTTTCTCCGCCTAAAACACAAAGAAATGTAGCAGTACATGTCTGAATAAACCTACTGGCTGATTTCAGAAGACATTTGTAAGTGAAATATCAGTAATTCTGACTCATACCATTTGTTCATCTGTATCTAGTTGGATGCTTTGTATGAAGGACAAAACTCCCTTTGCTTGATTGACATAATCTCTGGTCAGTTCTCGGTTAATTCTCCTGTTAGTGCTCTTCAGAATATCCTGCAGCTTTGGAATTTCTACCGGTAATTGGCAACATTTGGCAACATTATTTAAATGAGTAGAAGTAACAAGACACATGAACAAACGTCCGTTTTCCTGTTTTACTTGATTACCTGTTTCAGTAGGTTCCAGATGTGGATTTTTATCCAGGTATGCCCTGGAGCTGACAGTGAAAACATCAGTGATGAATCTGGCTTTTGATTTCTGAATAAAAATAAGAAGAATAAGAATAAGAATAAGAATAAGAATAAGAATAAGAATAAGAAGACTGTTTGAGTTCACATATTTACCATGATATCATAATTTTCAAACAACTCTTTCACAATTTTCTTTGCACGGTTGTTCCTATGAATTATGCACCCTGTTTTTGGGTTCTGGGAAAAAAAAGGGGAGGTGGGGGGTGGGGGTATATAGACAGCAAATGTCTCACTTAAGTTTTAGAAAACTGCATTAGAATAATGCAGAGAAAATATGCTATATTTGCTTGTAAATTTATCAAACCTTGTCTAAAGAAATTTGTTCTCCAGAGTGGCATACAAATCTAAAAATAGATAAATAAAATAGATTTAATGATTTTTAAAAGTAAAAACAATACTTAGAATATGTTAATATGTTTGTGTTGAATGAAATGCAAATTATTGGCAAAGATCTTTTTAACCTTAGATATTCGTCCGGATCAATGTCATCTGTCTTTGTACAAATGAAGTTTATGTTTCTGCACTCTCCTCCTGGTCCCAAGTCTTGAATGCAGTGCTGTAGTATCCCCCAGGGGTCTCTGTCATCAATTGCTCGATTGATATTGCTTGCAATCCACACAGTAGAGCACTGTCTCAGTTTCTATGGAATTAGAAAGAAACTGAATAAAATATGTGCATATCTGACAAATCTGTAGTATTGCTTTAAACTGCACGCTTCCTTATGTTGCATTTTATATGCATTTCACTGTTAAAGAAATACTTCACCCAAAAATGAAAATTCTGTCATCCAAAACTCTCATCCTCATGACTCAGAGCAATACAGAATTATTTGTTTATGAATTAGACCTCACTACTTCTTCTGTGAATGCTGCAAGCTAAGGAGAGCTAAGGCAATCATTTTGGACTCAAAGCTCCCATGTGGCTTCAGAAGACTTATAGTGCACTATTCTTTTACAGTCTGCCTTATGTGGCCTTTTTAAAGGTTAAGTTTTAGTCCTCTGTCATTATAGCTTCATGAAAAAGAGTTGATACAGTTATTTATCCTAGTTTTGTATTTCACAGAAGAAAGAAACTCAAACTTATTTGGAATGACATGGATGGATGGAGGAGGGAGGATGAGGGTAAGTAAATAATGACAGAATTTTCATATTTTTCATATTTAAAAATATTAAAAAAGTGTTTCAAAAAGTATAGCGTTTACAGATTTCCACAGGTCATCTCTAATCTTGTTACAGTCTCCAGTCCCAGGAATATCAAGAAGCACAATGTGTTCCAGGAGTTCACGACAGTTTGGAATCTTGATCGTCACGCTCTTCACAAGAGGCCAGTACCAGTCAGTGTGTTGTATGTAACGTGCAACATCACTGGAAAATTCCTGTGTGACCTGTTTAAGTAAACAACACTGATTTAAATTTCCTTTCTTTGAACAAAAAAAAAAACATGTTTATATTTATCATATTTGGGTGTTTTTAAAATGTAGATATGAAACAGGGGAGGCTGGGGCCCTAGTTATAAGCCTTTTAAAATTCCAATCACATAAATATGTTTTGTGTAATGGGGGTTTTATATGTTGGTATGAAACATCTAATTCATATCCCTCTTAAGTTTGAATGACCTTTGTGACTTATCCTGCAAATAGTATTATCATATTTTTACTATGGCTGTAGTTCTGATAGGCTGATAGTTCACCCAAAATTAAAATTTGATGTTTATCTGCTTACCCCCAGGGTATCACCAGGGTACCCCCAAGATGTAGGTGACTTTGTTTCTTCAGTAGAACACAAATGAAAATTTTTGCAGTCTGTTAGTCATATAATGGCAGTCAATGGGATCCACAGCTTTGAGAGTCAAAAAAACATACATAGACAAACCCAAATTAAACTGTGCATGGCGCATCAATGTGCTCTGGCACAGTAGATGCACACACAGAAGCGATCTGTTGTGCGTATACGTCACTCTTTGTTTATACAGTGAGATTGTGGGTACAATGGCTACTCAAAATTGTAACTACTTGTGCTTATGCTGATTGTTGCAACTGATTAAAAACTAAAAGATTACCAATTCCCAACTTTTGAGCGCGGCTGTTGAGAACGCGCTCAGGACAGTTGGACATTGTGGTGGATCAGAGGTAAAAATATATATATATATATATAAATACTGTTCAGTTTCTTGCACGGACCAATTGTTTTTGTGTTTTAACACCAGTGTATCGTCACGAGATGCTTCGTCACAAGGGTTTAATTTGGGTTTGTCTGTGTATGTTTTTTTGACTCTCAAAGCCAGGGGTGCCATTGACTGCCATTATATGACTGACAGACTGCAACAGTTTTAGTTAAAAATCTTTGTTTGTTTTCTACTGAAGAAACAAAGTCACCTACATCTTGGATACCCTGGGGGTAAACAGATAAACATAAAATTTTCATTTTTGAAAATGTTTATATATATAAGATCTGTAAGTTGCAAAGATAAAAGGATCAAACCCAAAGATTCTTTATAAAAGTTAAGACTCAGCTATACCTTCCTAAAACAGCTTCTTTAAACACCCCCCACAAATCTATGTCACTGTGTGAAAAGATTTGCATAACACCGCCTAAATTTATATGCAAAAAAATAAGGCGTAACTTTTTCTTCTACTAAATTCTTGTAGTACTGATGTAGCCACCGCCATGTTGTGGAAACGCTGTGTTTCGTTGCGAAAGTACTTTGTTTGGCCTTCCAAATGAGTACACAACTACAAATTAGTGGTTAAGTTATATTTACAACACTCTTCTAGAACAGTACAATGCAAATATTCGAGTGTGTGCAGCGCATTTTATGGAGGACTGAACCTGGGAGAGTAGCCTACAATGCCGGTGTTACGGTTTAACTGGTGACCTATCTTCCTGGTTCAGGTCCTCTGCTCCAGATGTGATGAAACGACCGCGGCAGATTCGCCGATTCTGAAAGCACAAACTGACGTGATATTAAGCCGTCTAATAAATGCACACTTGTTCATTACATGAATTTGGTATTCTGGTAAAGGTTACAAATTATTGGTAAATTATTGGCCCGTAGCGGCTGAAGTACAGAAAATAAACAAAAAAGCCTGTTTGGCATGGGTTTCGAACACTAGCAAAAACAGCCTTGCTGTCAGGCGATAGTAATGGACACACTGAGCTACTGAACTGTGCTAATTCAGAAGCGAATTTCTGGTTTCAAGTAGGATTTTACTCTCGCCGTGATACTAAGCACTTGGCTGAATCAAGGTAATGTGCCTTGTTAACTTGTGACCTGTGTTTACTTGTTATGAAAATGAATATTACAGTAAAAGTATTTTACATTTTATGGTTTATGATGTTAACCCTTTCACACGTACGATCACACCAGTGTGATCAGTCTTGGCTGGTCCCTGGAGCGTACGATCACACCGGTGTGATTCGAACGTTCAGCACATCACGTGATCAACTGCTGAATTCAAATCTGCTTTGGCGGTTTGGCTGGCGCTAAACCAGATCGGACGCGCTGAGCGCTTGTCATATTATCGCAACTATTCAGTGTTTTCAACAATAAAATGCTTCTTTTAGGTTCCAGACATTTAAATACACATAAGTCCTAGTAAAACGATGCATTTATAGTTAGCAAAATACAAGCCAATGTCTATTGAACCGGCAATAATGATCCTTACAAATGTTATCTGACGACATGTTTTATTGATATCATATACACATTGTGTAGGTAACTATAAAGTTTACTCTGCTCTTCTCCCAGCTAACCAGAGACTTACTTTAATGTTTTTCGGGAGGAGAGGATGAATTTGCGTTTTGTAAATCCCACAGCTTGGATTCAGCGCGAACTAACATGGCGGCGCCCATCACCCGGCATGGATCAACTGACACGCTCATTATAAAAGTGTTTAAACCTCCAATTACACTTACTTGCACATATTTCAGAATCGGAATATCAGATATTTCATAATACATTGAGCACGTTTGTGAATATTAATAATAAAAAGGGAAAAACTATATAAAAGTGATGCATGTGTGCTATTGTGGCTGCGTTATATCACGTGACAAACACGACGCGTCGCCATGGAAACAGTAAGGCTATACATTCTAAATAACGGTCGCCTAAAAAAAACTCACTCTGGGGGCTCAGCTAGAATATTTTAAACTCACGTGTGAAAGGGTTAAAGTACCTTTCATGGAGTCTGAGACAACTGTAAATTTGTGGCTACTGTGGTTTAATTACAAACGCTATCGTTAAACTATATTTACTATAGTAAAAAAACATGGTACATTTTCTTCAGAGACTAGCTGATGTCTTGTTTGATTAATATAAAAACTTGATGTTATTTATACGTTGTTCTCGTTCTGTTTTTCTTGTATAAATACTTTGGAAACTTGTGACTTAATTTCTTGATTGTAGTGAATGAAATGTAACGTTAAATTAAAACGCTGCTCATAAATGTTACTTTATAAATGTGTTATCTTGTGATTTGCGTTCAATAGCTTGTATTTTATTCGATAATAATAAAATATAGCCTTTTCTGTAGTAGAAAAGCTGCATATTAATGCTACACTTTGTGAACGTATTACTTTGTGACTTGCGTTCACTAGCAGAAAAATTCTGAAAGTAATATAAACGTTTTCTGTTCGTGAATCGTTCGCAGTCGACATGTAACTTAGGCTAAATGATCATACGAAAATTAAATAACAATACAAAAAAAAATCACAATTACTGTAAGTTAGTAGGCAATGGGAAAATAATGTTCAGATTTCGTATATTATTATAATGTGATATAGTGAGAAGTTTACAATGTAATATTTGTAAGCAGCAGTTTGACTGTAAATAACATTAATTTATTGCAACAGTAAAATTAGATTTTGGCTAGCAAATGCAGAGGTTACAAGTAAACAAACACATTCAGCGGACGCTACCTCCAGTCTCAGCAAAAAAAGATGCTTAATTGTTTACACAGATCCCTATTTATCTGTGTGGTTGAATAGCCCGCCATGATTGCCCTTGCCCTTGAGTGGGCGTGCACTCCCCACGGACAGGTCTCATTTCTAGAAGCATACGCCACAATCCAATGAGACAGCCGTTATTTAGACACTGGCAGTCCTTTGGTACGGCCACCAAAACATATAAACAGCTGTTCCGCCTGTCTGAAGTGACTAGTCCTCTCCAGATAAACCCACAGGGCACGGACTGGGCATAGTGGGTGTGCCGCTGGCTCCTAATCCTGAGGAGCAAACGCCTGAAGCGTAATGACCTACGCTTTAAACGATGTAGAAAGCACTTTAGGCACATATCCCCGCTTAGGCTGCAGTCTAACCATACAGTCATCCTTACCGAACTCCATACACGCAGTGTTCGTAGACAGTGCATGTAAGTCACCCACCCTCTTGCCACATGCCAAAGCAAGCAAGAGCGCCGTCTTGAATGAGAGCACCTTCAATTCTGCCGAAAGCAGCAGCTCAAAGGGTGGCTCGGCAAGTGCACTAAGCACTAAGGACAGATCTCAAACTGGTACCATATTGGGGCGAAACGGACACAACCTCTGCGCTCCCCTTAAAAAGCTTGTCACCAGATGATGCCTACCTACCGAACGATCACCGATAGGCACATGGACAGCTGAAATAGCAGCCACATACACTTTTAGAGTAGATGGCGTGCGCCCAGCATCCAAGCAGTCCTGCAAAACTGATAGAATGATGGACACATCACAGCTGGCTGGGTCCTCATCTTTCGTAAACCACCATGAAGAGAAAACTTTCCATTTCAGACTGTACAGACGTCTGGTAGATGGAGCTCTCGCTTCTGCAATTGTATCCAAAACTCGTTGAGATACGTTTAGCGTCTGCCCTCTGCGCTCACCTGCCAAACATGCAGGTTCCATAACTCCGGCCTGGGGTGCCACACCGAGCGTTTTACCTGAGATAAGAGATCTCTCCGTAACGGGATTGGCCACGGGGGAGCCAACTCCGGAAACCACAGCTGGTTGGGCCAACTCGGCGCTACCAGAAGCACAGTCCCCTTCTCTTCTCTGATTTTCTGCAGCATTAGCGGCATAATCTTCACTGGGGGAAACGCATATTTGCGCTTCTTGGGCCAGCGACTCGAGAGAGCATCCCCCTGCAGAGGCGCGTTCGTCAGTGAGAAGAACAGCTGACAATGCGCGTTTTCCTCTGAGGCAAACAAGTCGATCTCCGCCTCTCCGAACAGGCTCCAAATCATCTGAATGGTCTGCGGGTGCAGCCTCCACTGTCCATGAACCGGACCCCCTCTGGACAGCATGTCCACGCCGCAGGTCTGACTGCCGGGAACATGAACTGCTCGAATTGACAGAAAGTTTCTGTCCGCCCAAAGGAGGAAGCGTTCCGCCAGCCTTTGAAGCGAGCGTGACCGAATACCTCCCTGATGGTTGATGTAGGATACCACCGTCGTGTTGTCTGTCCGAACCAGGACGTGTCGATCCTTTATCAGTGGAAGAAAGCCCTGCAAAGCTAAAAATACTGCCTTCAGCTCTAGGCAGTTTATATGCCACTTCACTTGCGCCCTCGTCCACGTGCCATAAGCCGGTCTGCCTTTGCAAAGGGCTCCCCAGCCCATCAAGGAGGCATCCGTAGTAACGATTTTCTTGCTGACCACTCTGCCCATCGAGACTCCCTGCTCGAACATCCTCGTGTTGAACCAGGGGGCCAGCATCTGCATGCATTCGCGAGTCACTAAGACACGCAAATGACCGTTCTTCCATGCGTTGCTTGGCACCCGGGATTTTAGCCATAGCTGAAGCGGTCTCATATGCAGAAGCCAGAGCTGACACACCACAGCCGCTGCTGCCATACGCCCTAACAGTCTCTGAAAGCATTTCAGAAGCACCACTCTCCCTGGTTTGAACGAGGTGAGAGAGCTGATCAAAGACTGCATTCGTTCTTGAGAGAGACGCGCTCTCATCGATCGCGAATCCAGATCCATTCCTAAGAATGTGATATTCTGGATGGGGCGAAGCTTGCTCTTCTGCACATTGATCGTCAGCCCTAGACACTTCAGGTGCTCTAGGAGCTGGCATTTGTGGTTTTCCAGTGTATCCCGCGACTGGGCTATAACAAGCCAGTCGTCCAGATAATTCAGGATGCGAATTCCACTCTGTCTGAGAGGGGAAAGTGCTGCATTGATACACTTCGTAAAAGTTCGTTGAGCCAAAGCCAAGCCAAACGGGAGAACTTTGAACTGATAAGCTCTGCCCTCGAACGCAAATCTCAGAAAGCACATGTGACGAGGGGCTATTTGGATGTGAAAATATGCATCCTTTAGGTCCACCGAGATAAACCAGTCCCCGGGCTGAATGTGCACGAGGATCTGCTTTACTGTTATCATTTTGAACTCGCGCTTCGCCAGCGGGCGGTTCAGCGGTCTCAAATCCAGAATAGGGTGCAAACCCCCGTCCTTTTTGGGGACTAGGAAGTAGCGACTGTAAAGGCCACACTCCATATTCTCCGGGGGAACAACTTCGATCGCCTGTTTTGCAAGGAGAGAACGGATTTCTGCCCGTAAAACCGGTGCATCTCTTTCTTGCACATCTGACACCATCACGCCGCTGAAGCGGGGTGGTCTGCGTGCAAAGTGAAGTGTATACCCGCTCGAGACTGTGTTCAGCACCCATTCTGACACACCTGGAAGCGCGTGCCACGCGTCCAAATAGTGCGATTGAAGCGCCCCGTGATTCGTCCGAGACGGCTCGTCGCCTGATGACGGGGAACCGCTCACTACCTGAGGGGCATCGTTGAAGCCTTCTGCACCAACTGGGCCACCGGCATGAGCCGGGGAGACACTCGTGCTCAGACTGAGAGAACGCGTGGGGCTTGCGCCCTGCAGAGCGCCGTCCGAGGACGGGACTCTGCTTATAACGCGCGACTGAGAACCATCGTGAGGGGGAAAAGAGCTCTTTGGCTGAACAGTGTTTGTTTTGTGTTTTAGCGCAAACTTTATTGGAAACAAACATTTCCCGCTGTTGCCCGCAACATGCGAGGGAACAGGCAGGTGAAATGCAGCAAGACGAACTCTCTTGCGAAACGGCTCGTCGTCTGTCTCTCCGGGCGGCCGCTTCCCCCTCAGACCACCGCAGTCAGGAACGCTGCTGTGGATCTTGTACCACACTGGAAGGGCGTGGTCCCATCTTCTTTGGGTAGCAGAACTGCCTTGCTTTTGGCCTCACGGCTGGCTCCGGGTCCACCCTCGCTCCCGTGGGAGTAGTAGGCAGCGGTCTTTCGCGCCTTTTTGAACGCTGGGAAGAAGAGGATCTGGAACGCGGTGGGGGTGCAGCGAACCGATCTCTCTTCGAAGGAAATGGCTCATCGCCTTTGACTGTTTCTGGGCCTCCAGAAACTTCTCCGAGAACGAGCCCACAGCATCACCGAACAGGCCGAGCGGGGAAATGGGCGCGTCCAACAGCTGAGCCTTCCCCGACTCCCTCATGTCAGTCAACGTCAGCCACAGATGCCTCTGCAACGTGACGAGACTGCCCATACAGCGGCCGATCCCCTGGGCCATCTTCTTCATGGCCCTGAGCGCCAAGTCAGTGGCCGAGCGCAGTTTTTTGAAGGCGGCAGAGTCCGGCCCCTCCTCGTCCAGCGTCTGCAGCATTTTGGCTTGGAAAGCCTGCAGAACAGCCATAGTGTGGATCGCGGATGCTGCTTGGCCAGCTGCCATGTAAGCCTTATCCGCGATGTGGCTCGTGGTGCAGCACGGCTTCGATGGAAGCGATGGCGCAGATTTCCACCCACGTGCGGACGGACAAAGGTGTGCTGCAACCGCTTCTTCGACGGGCGGCGGCTTAGTATAACCCCAGCGGTCGGCTCCGTCGACAGATGAGAGCATACGTGATCCCGCGGCTTGGGCTCGGGCCGAATAGGGGGAGCGCCAAGACCGCGAGATCTCCTCATGCACCTCAGGAAAAAAGGGAGCGGGTCTCTGGGGGGGCGGCAACCTGGCGGCCCGACTGCAGATACCGCATGTCCAACCTGTTCTTGGTTGGCTGCTCAGGGGGGCGACCAATCAAGACCCAAATCCTGTACAGCCTCAGACAGGATCTTCACCAGCTCCTCGTCAATCGGGGCCGGGGGCTCGCGCACCTCACTGTGGAAGCCTCCGACTCCAGGCAGGCGGACCAGTCACCTAAACCAGAGGCTGCAGTCGACATGGCGTCGTCGTCATCATCCAGGTCGTCCTTTGCCGCACCAAATGAGACCAGATCCCGCGCGTCATCCGAGGGGTGGAGGCTGGTCTTCATGAATGAAACAGGTGGCTCTTTCGAGTGATGAGCATGCAGGAACTGAGTCGACATGCATTCATCAGAAGGGCCTTCTGCACGTGGCTGCCTTCCCTCCCGCGGCTCGACGGCGACGGGGGGCGGAGGATTTCCTGGAGGCCGGCGTGCAGTTTAGGATCACAGAAACCCTGGCCCGGAGGGTTTTGACTGTCATTTCTTCACAGAAAGGACAGTCAGGCCCATCCAGTGCGGCCTCTGCGTGGGCTCGGCCCAGACAGAAGACACACGCGTCGTGTGCATCAGGGAGCTCAACAAGGCCCCCGCATACACAGCACTCCTTAATCGGCATCTCGTCTTCTTCTTGCCGGATCGCCAAAGGGGAACTTGAGGCAAATGGCGTCCTCTTAGGGCGTTGTCAACGGCGAGAAGAGTTAACTGCAGTGAGTAGAAGTCTTCGATGCTTGCTTCGTGAAGGAGAAAGATTCTGAGTTAATGATGCTCAGCCCGACATATATATAGTGGGTGGCTCCGCCCCTAGGTCGAGAGCTCGAGCGTCATTAGCCGGTAAAGTTTAACTCATGCATACGATGCAATCAGGCTTCAGTATTTGGGAGGAGGGGGATAACCCCAAGCGTATGCTAACGCAGTGTCGAGAGACCGAACTTGTTAGGGAACCTGTGCCAAACAGGCATTTTTCTTTGTTTATTTTCCGTACTTCAGCCGCCACGGGCCATCATACCAATAATTTGTAACCTTTACAAGTATACCAAAATCATGTAATGAGCAAGTGTGTGTTTATTAGACAGATCAATATCACGTCAGTTTGTGCTTTAAGAATCTGCGAATCTGCCGCAGTCGTTTCATCCCATCTGGAGCGAGGACCTGAACCAGGAAGTTGGTCACCAGGTAACACGGTCACCAGTTAAACTGTAACACCAGCTGTACACATTATAAAGTGGGGCAGTTCCAACTTTACAAGGACAGTCTGACACTTCTGACTTCAGCCCGTAAGTACGTCTTCATATTTAAATAATTTACTGACTATTCAAGTGTGAGTTTTGAGCAGTGTAGAGTAGTGCTTGTTTGTCGTTTCTGCGATCACAAACGTGGTGCGATGCAACGCCAAGACAGTACGAGTCATTACAATCAGTAATTATGTCCTCACTGGATGCAACAAATGGCCATTTGTAATGGGCTTTTAGTGTTTCTGTCTCGTCGCACCAGGACACGGCATAAAAACATAGTAAGGGGCCTAACATTTCCATCACACGCTTGAGGTAGTCGGCCAATCACAATGCACTGGATAGCTGGCTAATCAGAGCACACTTAAGAACGATGTACTTTGTAAAAATCGACGCACTTCAGAAAGAAAGGCAGAGAGGAGCAACAATAATGCATAGTATGTGGAAAACATACATTTCTGCAACACCGTAATTATGTATCTTACTGCAGGTTTCGTGGCAGTTTCAAAGTTAAATGTCCAGAGAGTGGTGCTAAAACACGCGTTCAATACGTGACCATGGCACGTTTTTATTACAGCCACATATTGCTGCATTTTTATTATGCTGCTTGAGTTAGGCATTGCAGCTGTTCAGAATTCAAATATCCAGGGCATGTCGCAAAAGGTTAATGCTCTAGTGTTGGAAATATCCCCTACACCAAACCCAACCCTAAACCTAACCGATAGTGTTAACAAATGCAAAAGTAAAAAAATATATGGTATTTTCACATCCTCAAGCAGCTGTTTTGTCGAACCGTAGTTTCACGTGGTTTGTACTGGAGCTCTTCATCACCCAAGTGCAACGTATCGTGTGAGCTACCGAGCAAACTGACTGCATAAGAAAACTCATGCATACGAAGCTGTATGTGATGACAACGTTCAAAAGTATCAATTTTTAAATCGTGCAGAATGTTAAAATTGTTGTGAAGCCATGATATAATATTCTGCAGTAGTAATTGTGTGAATATTAGGCTTTTTAATCAAAACTGTGTATAAATCATACTGTGCGCTAAAAGGAATACAAGTTTTACTGCCTCTAGTGTTTATTTCAACTAGAAACTGCAGTGATTTGTACATGTAGGGACATTTTTTCAGGTTTGCAGAAATGTATGTTGAGGCAAATATTTTCAGTGAGCTTTGAGCAATGAGCAGTGTTGTCTTTTTAGCAATATGGTATGACCCCTTTAATGAATTTTTGAAATTTTGCAAAAAGAATACAATAGGCTTACAATAAACCTACCCCTATAGTATAACAAAAGGTTATAACTGTATATAACAAGTTATAACTGTATGTTTTCTCTTACCCAATGCTTTTCTAAATTATACCTAACCTGATAAATTAAACCTAACCTATGTAATATTTAGTGGACTAAAAAGTGTGAACAGTTGTCATGTGTCTACTCCATATGTATTTCGCCCTTACTTTAGTGTGTGAAATTGTTTTTTTCGTGGCAGACAAAAAATTATCAATTTCAGCATATTTGTCACTGTTCTTAAGTTCTTCCAATGTTTTCTTATCTGCATCAGCTCCATACAGTGCAGTGATTCTTTCTATAACAGTTTCAGTTCTGTTGTCTGTTGAAGACATCTCATTTTCCCACTCCTGCATAACAAACAAAAGTGTTATTATATAATGTGTTAAAATATATATATATATATATATATATATATATATATACATACAACACACACATATGATAAGATGAATGTTAATAAGGAACCTCTTTAGAGATAAGTTCGATCTCTGCTGCATAGTTGGAATCAGTCAGATTGGCTTCCACCTGAGTAACAACAGATGTGCAGGCACCAAAACAACCAGATGGCAGTAAATAATGTAATCCCAAGATTGCATTTAATAGGGAGCTTTTTCCTTGTCCCGTCTTTCCAAAAACACCAATGGTTTCCTTTCTTCTTTTGTCTTTGTCCATTTTTGCAATGGCATCTCTATATCATAATGAAAATAAATGTAACTGAACACTACTTCAGAATTATACATACATTTTACATAATGCTTCACAAGTACTTACAAAATGTTGTTTTTTTGTTCATTTGTTGTTTGGTCTGTGCTGTTAATGTTTTGAATTCTAATTTTAACTTGTGCCATGATCTGTTTCACACTCTTCAATATGAACATATCTGTGTTCAGTTTATTAGATGGTTTTCCTGCTGAGACAGAACACAAAATCAAACACTCTGCAATAAAACAATAAAACTCACTAATATGGAGAGAAGATCTCGAAAAGAAAGCACAAGATACCACCTTGCTTAAACTTCTTCCCTTATCCTGAAGCTTGCTCTCCCCTTTCCCACTTCTCCCCTACCAGGCTCAATTCAGCACGTATGATGTATCTTGAGAATCTCTTGTGGGTTTTTGTATTGTTTTTTAGCGATGTGACGAGATCTCGTAGTACCAGATCTCCGACTGGTCTCGTGAGATCTCATGACGATATCCTTGTAAAACATTTTGCAGTGTTTACATTAGAGCTGCACCACTAATCCCTAAAATATGGAGATCTCGGACACTCACGCGATCTTATTCCTGAATGACAACGATTTAGCTATGTCTAGTGTAGGACACATCACATCTCCAGTGTCAGTGGAGCGTGAGAAGCACGTTTTGTCACTGCCCATGTTAATGAATCAGCGGATCGGGTAAATGTGAACGCAGAAAGAGCAACACAAACAGTCTTTTCAACCACATTAGAATCATTATTTCTGTGTTACAAGCATTTAAATAACAGAAGAACTGGCGACAACTGCCCGTTTAAAAAAAGTATGTCCTTGAATCATTCATTCCGGAAATTTCAACAGTCAAACAAGTATTAATGAAGTGAGACACTGACTCCTTCATTGAAAGTTTTTTTTTTTAATTATTTTGTTTAAATGAATATATGTTTTTAAAAGACTTAAGCAATGAACAGTTTGTCAGAACCACTAGTAAATTACGTTATTTTGTTTAGTTTTCTAATCTTCTAATCGTGAGAGAATCGTGAGAGAATCGTGATATCCAATTTATTAAAAACAACTGGGATTCTCAATTTATCCAGAATCGTGAAGCTCTTGTTTAAATGTTGTTTATTACTGCATATAATTCATTAAAATGGAATTTTAATTTCATTAAGTTCAAAATGCAGCTGCATTTTGTCTTTTTCAGTTGAATAAAAGACTATTTTCCCTATATATTTAATCACTGAGGATTTCTTAAGAAAAGTTTAAAAATCTTGTCTCGTCTCGTTCACCCAGTTTCGTGTCTCGTCCACCCAGTTTCATGTCTCGTCTCGTCTCGTGGGATAAGTGTCTCGTCACACCCCTATTCTTTTTTTATTGTTATTTCTTTATTTTTTATTGTGTCATTTTAAAAGTTTTAGTGACATTGGTAAAATGGCCTTAATCACAGTCACTTATTTGAGAAAGACTGAAAAATAAAAAAGTACAGGGGTGTCAAACTCATAATAATTTGGGTAATATTTTCAGCGATTAACAACTTAAATTCTGCTCATCACCTCAACACATCGTCATTTGGACTGCTTTTGGTACTGCTTTTGACATTTTTTGCAATAAATAAATGATTGTGATAGCACTTATCTGTCTGTCATGGTTGTCTGTATACTGTACAGAAATAGTTATGGTTAGGTTTAGAGGTAGGAGTGGGAATAGCGACATGGATAATATCTTTTTTAAACTATATTGTTATAAAAATTGTCATTTTGTCATCATTGGAGACCTGTTGATTCCTGTCTATTGCTGATTTAGCAAGTTGTATGGGAAAAGTAAACTATGTGTTTTCTCAAGAGCAAGTAGTAGGCAGCTGACTAAGGAATTAGTCATCCTACACCTTAAGATTAAATAAGACAAATTTGTGACAGTGAGATCTGTGTATACGGCCAACATAAAACTCAATGCGACATTTCCTTGATAAACATTATCTACTTAGCAGTCTGAGGATGACTGTAACACTTTTTTGCTTTAACATGTATTTATTTATTTATTAGAATATTTATCTCAAATCTCTTTTTATAAATTGTCCACATTTAGCTATACAGGGTTTGCACTTATTAAGTGGTCAGTTACCTGGATGCACAGCCATACTAGTGATATTCAGATGTAAACAACAGCACAGATGCTATGTTAATGTAACACCGCTATGTTATGTAACAGCAACAACAACAGCATGAACAAACAATGAACAAACTGTATTTTTATTAACTAGCATTAACAAGATTGGAAAAAAAAGATTGAATAGGGAAAGCTCTGACTTTGTGTGGACGGGCCCTTAGTAAGCAGGAAGGGACACAATATTTTGATAAACTAAAGTTGTCAAAAGTTGTTAAAGTAAATAGCTTAGTAAATAGGTGTTAGTCTGTAGTACTCCAAATGTTTTTCCCAGTCCAGCCGATTAGTACAGCCCAAACCATGACAATATGATTATTTTCAGCAGCAATAATCAGCTAAAAATGCAAGTTTAGTTCGGTCTAGTGGCATTATTTACATTAATTGCTGCCAATATGGCCGATTGATGATGCACCATGAAAACACTCTATACTACAAATACTACAAATTGTTTTGAGATCCTCATAAATTAATGTAAATTACAAAGAGTACTGGTTTTACAACCTACCCCATATCGGTTAAATTTTGTTACTTCTCCTCATGTGTTACAACCATCCCTGGTCTTTTTTTATTTCAATAATTGTTCAATAATAATAGATATTCCATGGAATGTCTGGATTCTGATTGGCTGGCAGGTATGCAGTAAAACCGTTTAATACACAAGTAGTTCCAAGTCAGTTTAATCACCGTTCTATATTAATGCGCTGCTTTAATTGATGCACGCAAACGCAGAAACGAGAGAGAGGGAGAGAGAGAGAGAGGTCGGAGATCAGAGATCGAATTGCTCTGCACACATACATGTACTTGTCAGCGCTTCCCCGCGATTCTTAATAATAAAATAGCCTAGATAGATCGCTACATTATATTCCTCACCAATGAGGTGGTAAAACCACTGTTTTTGAACAAATTCGTTGTTTGTAGAGAGAGACGCACAGCAGGCAGGCAGGTACGCAACACACACACACACACACACACACACACAACTGTCATCTCTCGCTCTCGGTCGATCGATAATTTACTAAAATAAATGCTATAATTCATTCAAATAAATGTGATCATCTCTGATCACATCTTTGTGTCTGATTGGAGGCAGGCAAAATGCTAGAGCTGCGTGTCATAACTTTCGAAACTTTTTACGTCTTTTTTACCAATTCGGTCAAATATTGCGCTGCAAAGAGCAATACTACTTTTAACTTGTCTATAACATGGCAAGAGACCATGAAATAAGCGGGATAATCAACGGCTTATCATACATTAAAAGATTTTAAATGCACTTCGCGTTTAAAATTCTTTAATGCATGGCAAACCGTTGATTATCCCATACATATTTGAGGACATATGTAGAATTACTTACCTGAATCTGGCTGTGGACATTTTCTTTTACAACCTGTTAGAGAATTCATACAGGTCACTTTTATACTAAATCAAAAGCAGGATAATTATTGTACTGATAGAAGAAATTTCATACCTTGGCTGACCATTGTGGGGTGGACGCTGTTCACCAAAATGCCTAAAGAAAAAGGACACATCTTACATTGATTTTATCATCATCTTTCTAGATATATGGAATTAATTTTAATTATTTAACCAGTTTTGGTTAGGTCATCTGTGTAGACTTTTGTCCTCAGTTTTAAATACAAATGTATAATTTACTTGTAAGTGACAATAATCACTTTCAAAATGCAAAAAAAACGCAAAAAAAAAAAAAAAAAAAAAAAAAAGCTGACCTTTGGCCTGGAGTAGCTTGTTTGTTTGTTTTTTTGTTTGTTTGTTTGTTTTTTCAAAAAAAAAAAAAAAACTATTCACATAAATTAATTTTGGTAGTCACCAGTAAATTATGTCCAAACATTTCCAACAAATAAATATCAAAAGTTAAGATTAGAATTATGTTTAGGAGTGATTTATTATAAAATATAAGCATTGTGAATTGTAAATCCGCTCTTGTTCCAAACACTGCTTTTTGTTGTTTGTTTTCTTCTTTAACTGTCAAAGTGTATACTTTTCTGTTATGTAAAAACAATTGTGGGAAATGAAAATGAAAATAAAAAAGTACAATTTCTCATTTTAACTGACATTACAAAAATAATTGGCTTACCATGAGAAGAAATTCCAGACAGAGCAGATTGTGATGGCAATGGAGATAGTTGAGATGTTTCTATTACTTGATTTTTTTGTGTGACAGTTCTGTTTACATAAAATAACAATATTACTCATAAATAAATATAATATGAAAGCAACAAAAGCATTAGTCTATTCTATGTGTTGTTGTGTTATGATGTCTTTTAAAAGAGTTTTTAAACAGAGATTTTTTTTTTCCTTTGTGTAAATCTACTTGATTGCAATAAGAATTTACTTACTGTTCTTTCTCTCTCATTGCTGCTTGCTTTTCCTTGGCCTGCTCGTAAGTGCCTACAATAAAATCATATATATATATACATATATATAATTTTTTTTTTCCTTGTATGGAAATTTCTAAATAGAAATACTGAAATATTCATTTAAATATTTTATATTGGCCTACAGCTTTTTTATTTGTAGATTTTTATTTAAATTGCAAATTGCTGTATTACCCAATGATTCAACTTTCCCAGTGACATAAATTAGCTTACCCTTCAAATTTCAGTTGATATATAATAGTTTTAAATGTAAAAATGACATCATGTCTCTGGCCTTGTCAGACAACTTCCGCAAAAAAAAAAAAAAAAAAAAAAAAAAAAGTGGTACAAATTACATGCAATATTTAATCAAAAGTTAAAGCAGTAACTGTTACCATATTCTACGTGAAACAGAACAGCTAATTTCTCCCATGGTTTCCCTCCTGTTGAAGGCTCAAGACCGGTCATAACTGCTTTCAAGTACTTCTCCTTTGATTTGAATGGGGGCCAGTAACATTGTTTCTTGTCTTCACTCAACCAGTTTGATGGTGCCACCATCACCTCATCTGAGTCTTGCAGAGTAACAACTGCATACATGGCCGTCCTGCAATGAATAAGTAAATACGTAAGTAAGCAAACAAATAAATGAATGAATGAATGAATGAAAAGCAGTATAACATTTGCCATCTGAACAAAGAAAAACTAAAACACATTGGTGTTCAAAAGTTGGGATCAGTACAATTTTTAACGTTTGTTGAAGTCTCTTCTGCTCATCAGGGCTGCATTTATTTGATCAAAAATACAGAAAAAAAGCAGTAATATTGTGAAATATTATTACAGTTTAAAATAATGTTTTTCTATTTTAATATACTTTAAAGTGGAATTTATTTCTTTGATGCAAAGCTGAATTTTCATCAGCCATTACTCCAGTCTTCAATGTCACACGATCCTTCCAAAATCATTGTAATATGCTGTTTTATTGTCGAGGTTGGAAGCAGTTGTGCTGCTTAATATTTTTTTGGAACCTGTAATACTTTTTTTCAGGATTCTTTTATAAATAAAAAGTTAAAAATAATAAATTGAAAGTTCTTATATATATATATATATATATATATATATATAGTTATCTTTATCTTTTTCTGTAGTGTGTCAGTCGAAAATAACGGTTTACATTTACAAACATTCCTTTTGACATTAATTTTAATAAAACATTGCCACATCTATTGTGGATTTAGTCTGTCTCCGTTTTTCTGTTTCTTCATGTCATTTTAGACAGACTGTATGATGGTAAGAGCAGATCTCTGTGTAGAGTACTAGCTGTTGTCAGACTCGTTGTGCATACAAAGTGAAACGTTCGTATGTAGGTGAGAATAAAATAAAAAATTGTCCAATATGGAAACACACACAGTACACACACTGGGTGGTTTATCTCTCAAATAATAAAGTTTATCAAATATTATTGGTCATCTTCTTGATAACTGATGTGTGATCCTCACCTTCCACCACTTTCCATTAATTTATCCTTTTCCTCATTTCCATTAGACTCATAATCACTCTCTTCACACTCCTCACTCTCCATTTCACTTTCAGGACATTTTTTTTCTTCATCTTCATCACAATCCACAGCTGAAGACTTATGAATGCAGCTTACATGTAATTTGGATAATGTCTGAATATCATATTCTTCATTGGTCCTGTTGGCCATGGTATTTACCTTATCTAGGTCCTCGGGTGGAATGCAAACTATCACACTTGATTTGAAAACATGAATTGCATAATTTTCTAAATTCTTACATAGCTTTAAGGCGTAGCATTTTAGTTTTGAAAGTATGAGTACTGGGGTCAAAGGGCAGCCCTGACACAGCAAGTTGTCTTTCTGAGCAGAGAAATCTTCTGTATCTCCAAGGAGATTTTCCACAGTAAGAAAGTCCTGACAAAGAGTTGAATTTGACTTGTTTTGTTCCTCTATCTCATCCTTAAACTGGGGCAGCATTGTTTGAGTGCAGAGTGTTTTGTAAGTGATCATGATAGTAGCTGAATCTTTTAGCTTCCCCTTTGATACAGGCTTCAAGAAATCATCTAGGTGTCTTGCCAGAATAGTTGCAATGATGAGGTAGTCAACGTTAAAGAAGTGTTGATTATCATCATGGGGACTTTTCAGAGATTCATTAAAATATCTCTCAGAGCAGTTAAATGCACCTCTTTGGATTCTGTCATAGAGCATCTTTATGTATGGTATTATGTCCTGAATCTTGTCTTTATAGAAGGAAACTGGGATGCCGTCTGGTCTCGGTGTGTCTGACACCTGAAGAGAATTTACAGCTGTCACAATGTCAACCTCACTGACTGTATCTAAGCTTTCTTCATCGAATAATTCATCTCTCAGAAGATCATTTTTTAGATTCAGCAGTTGCAAGCTTGCTTGTATCTGGGGATCCTCCTGAAAAGAATCTGCAGGGACGTTGGTCTCTAAACACACAGGCTGATGGTCTGTAATTTTTGTGTCTCTGATTTTACAACTTCTGACACGCCACATACATTCTTCTGGAACAAAGAAGTAATCCAGCCTGGACACAGGAGTGTCTTTTATGTAGTATGTATAATCCTGCTTTATGGGGTTCTTTCTTCTCCAGACATCAACCAGCTGAAGAGATGTCACGAACCTCTCCAGAAATAAGAGCAGTTTTCTATGATTTCTGTTCTTTGTCATCTTATTGGTATTCCATTTTTTGTCAATAAATGGATTAAGAATTGTGTTGAAATCTCCACCGATCACCAGCAGCCCTGTGGTCATTGACTGCAGGTATCTTGAAAGACTATCAAGGGTTTTTGTGTCTGTTTCATGGTTATAAACACTAACCAGAGTGTACAGCTGACCTCCCAGTTTACATTTCAACACAACATAAGCTCCACAATGATCTTTTTCATCACTTATGTGTTTAAAATCTAGTGTTTTCCTCACTAGTATGGCTGTTCCCTTGCTGGAGGAGTTGTACTGTGTGTAGTAAAAATACCACTTATCTTCATAATTTTGTATAATATTTTCATCTCCTACTCCAATGTGTGTCTCTTGTAAGAAAACAACATCAGCATTTTGCAGTTCTTGAAATTTCTGTTGTCTGTTTTGCCTAAGTCCATTGACATTCCAGGTGATAAAGTTTATAGTCTGTGTAGACATTGATAGATCTGCTCTCACAGGCCAAAGATCCTCAGTAAGTTCCCTGTGAAAACAGAGCAATGGAGTTTTTCTTTTTTTTTTTTTTTTCCATCCTAAGTGAATTATAATTTTTCCAATATTATTTCGGTTGCATTCAGGGTTTATGTTTTATTAGGCTGTGCATTCCCTGACAATTGACAACCAAGGGTTAGACTGATTACAAAGATTACAGCACTGTTTTGCATCTCTGAACAACACATAGGATGGTGTTTCCTTAATAAATGTATTAGCTTTTTGAACAGATCAATTGAAAGAATGATTCAGTGACTCATTAACACAGTCAAAAGCAGTTCCTAAATGAATCTACCGTTTGAATGAATTTACTGATTGTTCAGCTTTGGTGTTGCCTACGGAAGCAATTATTGCTTACGAAGAGGATGAACCTGAGAGTCATGCATTTCAGCCTAGGCTGTATAATTCTGAGGCATTGGCCAGAATGAAAACTTTCTTCGGCCATTTAACGTGTGAAAAAAGTATTGAGTTGGGAACGCTTTGCAAGAGTTTTGCATTTAAACATTTAAAAACAAGCAAAAGCACTTTAAAATAAGTTCTAAAGCAGACAGGGAGCCAATGTAAAGACATTAACACAGAAGTAATATGTACATGTTTGAGAACACTGTTTGAAGACATACCATAGAC
Organism: Labeo rohita; assembly: GCF_022985175.1. Classification (NCBI taxonomy): domain Eukaryota; kingdom Metazoa; phylum Chordata; class Actinopteri; order Cypriniformes; family Cyprinidae; genus Labeo; species Labeo rohita. Next base: position 26,480,296 of record NC_066887.1, read on the forward strand.
ATATCTGCATTTTGGACCATGTGTAATCTGGATATTGAAGAACTTTTTTCCCAGATGGAAGAAATAAAAGCATGAATTGCAGTTTTAAAGGAAGGTCTTCATTTTAGCCAAGGCTCTTAGTTGGTAAAAACACAACTAAATCTAGATTTGACAACTAAATTTATTTGCCTGTCAAATTGTATTATTGAATACGTTTTTAACATGTGATTTAACTGAAGAAGGTAAAACACCAGAATTTACATGAGAAATTTTTAGGACTTTAGAAGAGCCAAACAAAATGATCTCTGTTTTACTCTCAATTAGATTTTAAAAATTTTAAGACATCCAGCCTTTGACATCGGAAAGACAGGCACAGGCTTTTTGTGCTTCGGGGCAAATTAAGTTGAGTATCGTCTACATAGCAATGATAGTATTAGCCATGCTTTTTAAAAAATAGAGGCTAAAGGAAGCATAAAGAAAACAATAAAGGGGCCAAAATAGAGCCTTGGGGGACCGCCCCTGAATAACATTATCCTATATTGATTGGGAAGCTTCTGTTTGTAAAATATGACTAAAACCAACTTAATGCAGTTCCTCTGATGCCCACAATTTGCTCTAGCTGAGCAAGCAAGACCTCATGGTCAACTGTATCAAATGCAACACTTAAATCTAATAGTACCAGTACAACAGAGTCAGTGGCCATTAAAACATAATTTAAAACTTTTACAAGTGCTGTCTCCATGTGTGAAACTTTCTAAAACCTGATTGGAAAACATTAAAAACCTTGTTGTCATTCAAAAATCTCTGCAGCTGGTGAAAACCCACTTTCTCCAAAACTTTGGATAAAAAAGAAATATTAAAGATGGGCCTAAAAATTATATAAAACTGTTGGGTCCAGATTAGGACTGTTTTTAAAAGAGGTTTAACAATTGCATGCTTCAAACAATTAGGTACAATTCCTGATTCCAGGCAATTATAAATAAAACCTATAAAAAATATTGTTTGCTAGGTTGAGTGATGGGCACCTTAAACAGTGACAGTAGGCATATATACATATATAGTAAATATAGGAAGAATGTGTCAAAGTTATTTATATGTGCCAAACTTCCTGCTGCCAGCTAGTGGCGCTATGCCTATAACTGAATATTGGCATGTAGATGTGTTCAGACCAAGACTGTTGCCAAATATGTGAGGTTTGGTGCAGATTGAATATGGTATGCTGATGTTAGTGTAAAACATGACATCTTGCTGCCAACAGGTGGCGAACTTAAATCTCTTTCACTTGTGGGTGTGGTACTTGTTTTGTTAAACAAAGCAAAAGAGAAGGGTTTAATTCATAGATCTACATATACTGAGTACTGAATGCACTGAGAAAGAATGTGAACTCTGACTGAAACAAATATCTCAAAGATTGAGAGTTTTTATCATTAGGTCAGTATATCAGTGAATAATGATTTGCATTTACAGAAACATTATTACATATCTGTAAAGTTCTGATGCAATACAGTCGCTGGCAGTTGTCCATTTTGTTGTGTATATGTGCACCTCTAGGATTTTTTTATTCATTTTTATTTTTTTACTTTAATGTGTAGAAATAAATGTTTAAATAAAATTTGATTGATATTGAAGATCTTATCAAGTTCTTACAGCTCAGTTTGAGGAACACTATGAACAACATCAGCTGTAGTTTTGTAGACTCACATGTACATCAGGAAACACCACGAGTTTGCATGTTGTTACATATTGTACAATAATTTAGTAAATAATTTAGTAATCATTTAGTATTGTAATTATTGTACAATTATTTCAGTAAAATAATACAAGTGTAGTAAAATAATACGATGTATTGGTTATTTTTTTAACCCACTTCAGTGCCTTTAATGCAGTTTTATAGCCTACAAATACATCAAATTATATATTAATTATAAAATGAATACCAATTCTAAAATATATGATGTCAAATGCATGTTTGCTAAATTACACAAGGATAGTAATATGTTTCTGTGCATCGTTTAAAAAAGAAAAGTAACCCTACAATAAACAATTTAAGCTAATTTTAAGCACAACAGTAAATTCAAGGAAAAGTTACCTTTTATCTGTCAGGATAACGTCTGTGAAACAGGACACTGCCGTTGATTCAGCTGAAAAGTTCAGCAGCACAAGATGTCTGACCTTAAATCTCTCTCACCTGTGGGTGTGGACTACTTGTTTTGTTGAACAAAGAAAAAGTGGTGTCACACCCCTGTGGACTGTTTTGTGGTTTTTCCCTGTGTATGCCCTTATTTGGTCTTTCCTGTTCCGTGTCTAATTATTAAGTCATTGTCTTCCCCGATTAGTCTGTGTTTGGTTGTGTTCACCGTGTCTTTGTCGGTTCTTGTATTGTCACTCCATGTCTTTCAATGTGTATGTTGTTGTGCTGACTGTGGATACCCTTCTGTTCCTGTTCCTTCCTGTGGATTATTTAAACAAACTGTATGTTTCGGATCTCCTCGTTCCTCCTCCTCATTCCCGCACATGACGCCCGTGACAAAGGGTTTAATTTATAGATCTACTTATATACTGAGTACTGAATGTACCGAGAAAGAATGTGAACTCTAACTGAAACAAATATCTCAAAGATTGAAAGTTTTTATCATTAAGTCAGTATATCAGTGAATAATGATTTGCATTTAGAGAAACATTATCTGTGAAGTTCTGATGCACTACAGTCACTGGCAGTTGTCCTTTTTGTTGTGTATATGTGCACCTCCAAGATTTTTTTTATTCATTTTTATTTTTTTACTTTAATGTGTAGAAATAAATGTTTAAATAAAATTTGATTGATATTGAAGAACTTATCAAGTTCTTACAGCTCAGTTTGAGGAACACTATGAACAACATCAGCTGTAGTTTTGTAGACTCACATATACATCAGGAAACGCCACGAGTTTGCATATTGTTTACATTAAAGCTCTGTGTTTGCCCTTAGGTTAAGATTGCATGTGTTACGGGGAGTGAGAGGCGAGAGGCGAGCGGATCCATTCGCGAGCTTTTATTTAAGGGACGAGACAGATACATGGTCGAAAACAGGCAGGGTCAAAACGAAAGCAAACAGGTGTGTCAGAGGTGAGACGAGCGAATAGTCCTTATAACGAGCGATAGTCCAAAAAGGCAGGCAGCGAACAGTCGAAAACGGGGGAGCCAGGCGAGGGAACTAGGAACTAGGAACAAGGAAACTAGGAAACGCTAACGATGGAAAATAACAACAACAATTGGGATAACAACAATACTCCGTGGCTTGCATGGGGAAAGTCCGGGGCTTTTATAGAGCTGCTGATTGGTCACGGGTGTTGACGCGATCAGCGTGATGGGTGATGGGAATAGTAGTCCGGGGTATAGAACAACAGTCAACGTGTAATGATGGGGTGAAAGTGACATCTGGTGGTGAGCGGACCGTGGAACATTGACCAGATTCGTGACATAGCCCCCCCCCCAAGGAGCGGCTTCCAGACGCTCCAACAGCAAAACAGTCCTGGGGAGCGGTGGGAGGGCCAGGAAACTGAGGCAGAACCGATAGGGAGGAAGCCTTCCAGGGCGGAGCCGGAAGCGGAGCAGAAGGCGCAGGAGCCCTCCAGGGCGGAGCCGGAGGCGGAGCAGGAGGCGCAGGAGCCCTCCAGGGTGGAGCCGGAGCAGGAGGTGCCGGAGCCCTCCAGGGCGGAGCCGGAGCAGGAGGCGCAGGAGCCCTCCAGGGTGGAGCCAGAGGCCCAGCAGGAGGCCCAGCAGGAGCAGGAGGCGCCGGAGCCCTCCAGGGCGGAGCCGGAGACACAGGGGCCCTCCAGGGTGGAACAGGAGCCCGCGTCATGGGCTGGGACCTGGGGAGAGCAGGGACAGAGGAGGCAGAGAGAATAGGGAGAGAAGCAGAGAGACCAAAGGATAACGCCGCCTCCATAGGAGGTTCTACAGTGCACGCTGACACCTCTGGAGGCATTGGCGCAGCTTCTCTGACAGGGAAGGCCTCTGGAGCAGACTTGAGACCAGACGGAACCTCTGGAGCAGACTTGAGACCAGACGGGACCTCTGGAGCAGGCTTGAGACCAGACGGGAGCTCTGGAGCAGGCTTGAGACCAGACGGGAGCTCTGGAGCAGGCTTGAGATCAGACGGGAGCTCTGAAGCAGGCTTGAGATCAGACATGATCTCAGGGGCGGACTTGTGAACAGACGTGACCTCAGGGGCGGACTTGTGAACAGACGTGACCTCCGGGGCGGACTTGTGAACAGACGTGACCTTCGGAGTGTAGTGTGCGGCCCACATACTGAGAATGGTGACCGCCCTCACACTGGCAGACATGATGTGACAAGGCTCTGGGCGGTCAGACGAGACGTGACTTGACTCTGGGCGCTCAGACGAGACGTAACTTGACTCTGGGTGGTCAGACGAGACGTGACTTGACTCTGGACGGTCAGACGAGACGTGATGGGGCTCTGGGCCGTCGGGCAGGACGTGACTTGGGCCGTCAGGCGGGACATGACTTGACTCTGGGCGGTCAGGCGAGACGTGACTTGACTCTGGGCGGTCAGATGAGACATGATGGGGCTCTGGGCCGTCAGGCAGGACGTGACTTGACTCTGGGCCGACAGGCGGGACGTGACTGGACTCTGGGCTGTCAGGCGGGACGTGGTGAGGTTCTGGACAGATAGACGAAACGTGACGGGGCTCTGGAAGGTCAGACGAGACGTGACTTGGTTCTGGAGCAGCAGCAATAACTTCCCTTGGCTCATGAAGATCAGCTGTGGTTTGACCTGGTTCGTGGAGATTGGCTGTGATTTGGCTTGCTTCGAGAAGATCGGTTGTGGCTTGGCCTGGCTTGTGAAGACCAATAGTAAACTGACTTGACTCTCGGAGATCAGCAGTGACTTGACTTGGCTCGCGAAGATCAATGATTTTACTTGACTCAAGAACCACGGCTGTGACTTTGCTTGATTTGGGAGGAGCGGCCCGGACTTCACTTGGCTTGTGCTGACCCGCAGTAACTTGGCTTGGTTCATGGAAATCAGCTGTAACGTGACTTGACTCGTGGGGAACAGGTGTGACTTGGCTTGACTCGTGGGGAACAGCTGTGACTTGGCTTGACTCATGGGGAACAGCTGTGTCTTGACTTGACTCTGTGTCTTGACTTGACTCTGTGTTTTGACTTGACTTGGAAGCCTGACATGACCCCGGGGTAACAGCCGCGGCGTGAAGGAGCGCCACTTTAGCTGCCCATACCGTCATTAGAGGTGAGTCCAGCACGTGGGCCATCATGACCACAGGTGGCGTCCGGGTGCTGACCACAGGTTCTGGAATGGCGGCCATCTTGTGAAGTGGCTTGGAGACGGCGGCCATCTTGTGAACTGGCTCAGGCGTGGCAGCCATCTTGGCGACGGGCTCAGGCGTGGCGGCCATCTTGTGCAGTGGCTCTGGCGTGGCAGCCATCTTGTGCAGTGGCTTTGGCGTGGCAGCCATCTTGTGCAGTGGCTCTGGCGTGGCAGCCATCTTGTGCAGTGGCTCAGTAACTTGACTTGAGACAGGGGCGACAGGTCTGACTTGACTTGACACAGGAAACACAGCTGCAACTTGACTTGACTTAGAAACTTGACTTGACTCGGGAAACACAGCTGCAACTTGACTTGGAAACTTGACTTGATTCGGGAAACACAGTTGCAACTTGACTTGACTCAGGAAATGCAGCTGTGACTTTGTACGGCTCTGGTATAGCAGCTGTGACGTGATGAAGCTCCATTCTCGCCGCCATCTTGTGAACGGGCTCCTCCGTCGCGGCCATCTTGTGCATGGGATCTGTTGTCGCCGCCATGGTATGAACGCGCTCCGACGCGGCCGCCATTAGAGCAATGCTATCCATTGCCGTCGCCGCCATTAGAGCAATGCTATCCATTGCCGTCGTCATTGCTTGAGCGCGCTCCAGCGTGGCCGCATTTCCACGAGTGAGCCAAGCGGCCAGCGGTTCCGTGGCGTCGCGCTCCTCATCCGCGACACCCACGGTAAAGGGCGAGCCCACACACAATAGAGCAAAGTCCAAAAAATCCGCCAGTGATGAACGCGGACCCTCGCGTCTCAGTCTCGTTTTCAAAGGATCATTTACGCCATCACAGAATATTTCGATAATTGTACAGTCCGGGAGGGTGGAATAATTGGAAATGGCCAGAAACTCACAGATGTGTTGCTCGAGTGTACGTGGTCCTTGTTTTATCCGGAAAAGAATTCTGTCTGTGTTCATATCAGTTGACTGTCCGGGGGTGAAGCTGCTGGATCCTGTAGTGACGGAGTATTCTGTTACAGGGAGTGAGAGGCGAGAGGCGAGCGGATCCATTCGCAAGCTTTTATTTAAGGGACGAGACAGATACATGGTCGAAAACAGGCAGGGTCAAAACGAAAGCAAACAGGTGTGTCAGAGGTGAGACGAGCGAATAGTCCTTATAACGAGCGATAGTCCAAAAAGGCAGGCGGCGAACAGTCGAAAACGGGGGAGCCAGGCGAGGGAACTAGGAACAAGGAAACTAGCGATCAGTGTGATGGGTGATGGGAATACTAGTCCGGGGTATAGAACAACAGTCAACGTGTAATGATGGGGTGAAAGTGACATCTGGTGGTGAGCGGACCGCGGAACATTGACCAGATTTGTGACAGCATGCATGAAAACCATGATAACTTGAATTTCAGTTGCCACCACCCTCTATTTAAAGCCAACGAAAGTTTTAATTAGGTCTGAAAAGCTGCAATGACTGTTGCAATAACCATTGAATGTTTGATTACTAAAGATTATCTTATAAAGATTATCAGCCAACTGATGGGGCTCTAATAATTAGACACACTTCATACCTAATGTTTTTTTCTAACATTGCAAACAGATCATAAATTAAAACATTTTTGTTTTTGATCAAGTTTTATCACTTACATTTCACAACACCGGAAGCGACCATGTTAGAGAGTATTTTACACTGAACTAAATATAGGGAAAAGCAAGGATTTTTTTGTTTATTTAGAAATTGTTTAACTTAAAGCTTTGAAATGTTGACTCAAATATTTTGACATTTTCATTCATTATTCAATACTTCTGTCAAGCAAATACAAGTACACAAAGTTCAATTAACACAATGACAACACTAAATATAAACATCAGTGTCATTCTACAAATATAGTGCATGAGATATACTGACTTATTTAATTGTTTATTATTTTTACACATAGATTAATAGCCAGTGGTCAATGTCATTTGTAAAAGGGCAGCTTAGGGATTTACATTCTACTGTGGAAAAAAAAAAGTTAGTGCTAAAAATGAAAACCATAATAATAATAATTTTGTAAAATAACGCAATAGTAGTACAAAAATACAATGCATTGGTTGTCATTTACTGGCATAAGTCCTCTTAATATTATACTCTACATGAGTGACTTGAATATTTTGCTGTACAAGTACATAAAATTATATATGATGATGCCAAATGCATGTTTGATAAATTAGACAAGGATAGTAATATGTGTATTTAAATGATAAAACTCCAACCCCACTGATTTCTATTTTCTGATCTGTTTACAGTGTTTACATCTAATTCTAATTCAGAGTTTCATCTATTGGCTCATAATCTTTGTAAAATTGTCTTTAGTAATCAAATATTCAATAGTTAAAAGTCATCAGCTTTTTGGAACAAAATATGCCTTTTTTTTATTGCTTTAATTAAACAATATTGTGAACCGAATGCAGGTTCTCATGACTAACATGACTAAGTGTTCTCCTTCTTTAACTAGGCAGATAGATAACTCCTTCCACAGAAATGTTTATCTGAGGCATGGTTTTATTGTGACCACCACTTCATATACAAGTGGAGGTATAAACTGAAATACAGAGGAAAACAAGTTTCAAAAAATGTGCGTTGAAGAAATATTACAGTTCAATTAAGGGAAAACTGCATAATGAATAGATGGACGATAGCTGCATTAACTGTTTGGCTATCAGCATCAACTGAGTACAGCAAGATGGCTGCTATTAAGGTCAGAAGTCACTCACTCCCTGCGTTCCATTCTGAAGGGCTCATCCCTATCCCCTAATCCCTTCAAAGGGTTTACCCTCCGAAGTGAGAGCTTTGAAGGGTTGAAGGGTGTAGGGGATCAAACAACTGTTTCTTGAAGTGCCTTCTGCGTCATCATCCCGTGACCACACAGAGGCACCGTCATCATGGAAAGAATCAGCGCAAAGGATAATGGGGGCCCGAAGTGTCCATCCGTTGTACCCTTTGAAATCCTTCATTCCGAAGGGCCCTTTGAAGTGGCCAGTTTTGAGCACTTTGGTTTGGAACAACCCTTCAATATGGCAGCCATCATTGTTTTCACTCCAAAGTGCCCTTCAGAGGGCGATATATCCTGTTTGGAATGAGATGTATATCAAGAATGACAATGTCAAAACATTAAAGGAACCTTGTGGCTTGAAAAGTAAACTACACTGGAAACAGTATACTCACCATCAGTAAGCACAATTAGGATTGTCTATTCAGTCCCAGGGGACAGCAATAATACGACATCCGATATAGGTGGCAGGAACACCTTGGACAATCCTTCAACAGAAGGAAATGCTTTCATGACTTCCACTTTATTGGAAGCAATCTTGTGGAGATGTTGATTAGACTAATTCAGCATTTCTTGAGTGACTTGGAGTAGCTTGATGGCTTCCTCTTCTGTGGGGAGGGAGGTAAGGCCATCATCCATGTAAAAGGTCCTTTCCACGAAATGCCTTGCCTCATATCCATAGTCTTTTTTGCCTGTGAGAGCAGCTCTCCTGAGACCATATATCGCAACTGCTGGAGACGGGCTGTTACCAAAAACATGCATCGCATCCGATACTCCAGCACCTCATTGTTTCAGTCATTGTTGTCATACCAAAGGAAGCGTAGAAAATCCTGATGTTCTCCTGCTACCACAAAGTACATTTACTGGATATCAGCCATCACTGTCACACGTTCCCCCCTGAATCGCAGTAGAACCCCCAAAAGGCTATTGTTTATGTTAGGGCCATGAGGAGAACATCATTTAATGATACACCCTGATGTTGAGCACTGGAGTCGAATACTAGTCTTATCTACTCTTATCGTTAAGGCAGACATCCCCAACTATCACCCACCCAAGGGCTAGCCTCTTTGCAAAAGGAGCATGTTGTTGTCCGTTGCATTGCTCCACCACCTTGTGTGCCTGAATGAGATCTCTTCCAAGCAGAAGCAGAATTTTGGCCCTTGGATCTAGACTTGGAATTTTAGAGGCTACTGATCCAACCACATAGTGTGGGTTGTCTACTTACAACCCAGAGAGGGGAGACAGCACTGTCTAGGTAAGGGCGAAAGGAGACCGCTACAGAGGCAGGGGAGCAATCACGAGCTAGCACATGGCTATCCTCAGATAGCTAGGCTCTAAGAAAGAGGACCACTGCAACTGCCAAGACCACCAGCAGTGGGCTGTCTAATTGTAAACCCTTTAAGGGGAGACAGCACTATTTAGGCAGGGCTCAATGAGACTGATACTTAAAAACCCTAAGCAGGGGAGCAATCCCTGAGCTAGCACATAGCTATCCTCAGACAGCTACGCTTCCAGGAAAGGGCAAGTTAACACACAGCTAGCCTCAGATAGCTGCATTTAAAGGGGTCATTGGATGCCCATTTTCCACAAGTTGATATGATCCTTTAGGGTCTTAACGAAAAGTTTATAACATGCTTTGCTTAAAATTTCTAAATGGTAGTGTAAAAAAACACCTTTTTTACCTTGCCAAAATCAGCTCTGCAAAAATCAACCTGTTCTGGTCAGTGTTGCTTTAAATGTTAATGAGCTCTGCACACCCTGCCCCTCTCTTCTCTCTGTGGAGTGACGAGCCTGTTTGCTTTAGCTGCATTTAGCCACTAATAACTAGCACGTTATTAGGAAAGGTGATTGCAAAGATTGATTAAACAAATAAATAAATAAATAAAAAAACCTATATCACTTCTGCTGTAAGTGAAACTGGATCACAAATGATTTGCGCGAACATAGACGCATTTGTTTAGATTGGGAGGCGTATTCCCTTCGCAAACAAAAGTCATCCACTGTGTCCTCAGTGGCTCAGATGTCGGGAGTACATGAAGACCGCTCCGTTCATTATTACATCCAACAACACAACACCCCAATTGCTTAGGAGCCATTCTTGTCTACATCCCTGTTCCAGCATCGAAACAATGGTGATCGGACTGTTACTGCTCATTCAAGGCGGGACTAAGGCAAGATGCCAGTGTCAATCAACTATCATGGGAGCGGCCTATGTCGGTGTGTCGTCACACAGACAAGAGGCTGAGAATGGCTGGATTTGAAAAAGGGGAAATTATTTTTTATTTTTCAGATTAAATAAAAACCACTGGGTAAATTTTTATCATTATAGGGTGGTTGTGTACACACACTGCCAACACACGTTTATGTTCAAACAACATGTAAAAGTGAACTTTGCATCCAATGACCCCTTTTAAGTAAGCCTGTCCTGCCATAACAATGGCTGAAATATAACCACTAATGAGGTCCCCAATCAGTGTCAGTCCCACAGTAGGCTAGCGAGTCACTGATATATTAACCAGAGGCTCACAATAGGAAGATTCAGATCATAGTAATGATTCACTAAGGAGTGAACACAAAAAACCATTAGTCCGTTAGTCCAAGCAATGGCCAAAAACATTTGGTGGCTGGACACAGCTATCCTCAAATAGCATTTCCCTCAGATAAGGCTGAAGTTTGCCCAGGTCAAGAAGTGGGACACTACTTAAAGACCCCACAAAGAGGAGTAGTCTCCAAACTAGAACACAGCTATCCTCAAACAGCAAATTTCAAACAAAGATTCAGTGCTTATCTGAGAGAGCTTGTCCCCAAGGGGAACCCAACCCAGTCATAGATGCCAGTTTAGAACATAGCTGTCCTCAAACCTTCTCCGTAACCGCTCTAGATACTGAAACACCAACGCTATCTCAAGGCAATTTGTACGTATTTTACAAGGTGGCTAATTTGTATGAATTTGTACGACCTCACATGATCCCAGTGATGGCTAGGTTTAGGAGCGTGGTTAGTTGAAAGGCATTCATACGAATTCATAAGAATTTGGAACTTGTAAAATAGGTACATGTAACCAACTCAATATTAACATATCTATATTGAGATTTTCTTTATTGTTTGTGTTATTTTCATTCATGCTGAATGTATAAAGTTTGATATTGTATTGTGATTTGTATACTGTGAAAAGTACGTTTGTGTGAGGTCTAATATCTGGAACCAATGAAAGCTGTCTCCAAGTTTGACTGACAGTCTACACTGGCCAATCAGCATCTAGCACAAGGTGGGCGGGAGGGAGACGAAGACGGGAATTAGGCTGTTGCATATTCGCTCACGGAGGGGGAGAAAACTTATAACTGTAAACCAATTTAAGTTTACTTAAATTACAGTTTAATAACGTTTAGCGAGGCTAACGTAATTCTTACTGCTTAAGTTATTTGTTTTGCGTTGTGGACCAGAGTCGTGCTGATTTCAGTTCACTGGACGGATTAATCTCACTCTAGCAGTGGCCCTGGAATTGTTCGGGTGACGGCTGTCGATTGATTGCTGGACTACAGCAACGCATTCTCAAGTCTTCTCGCGGAGCTGGTGAATCCCGCTTGCCTTAAACGTCGGCTATCTACCCCGAGTGTCATCACGGCAAGGATGTTTCTTCAGGAGGATTTCCAATGTCCGATGTCGCGTGATGTTGTGAGTAATGTGATTACACTCATCTGTTGAACTTCGTCTCCACATCTGTGCACCAACGGTAACGGGCCCCAACGAATGACATTTTAGGCATGTGCATAACTGGGTGTGTTTATTTTAAAATGTGAATTCTCCCTTTGAGTTTACTGTAGGTTTGAATCGTTCTAAAGAACCGAACGACAGGTTGATTCACGATTCAAATGTGATGTTCTCCTTTTTGTCCGGTTAATTATTTTACGACTCATAATTGGTATCACTTCTTAATTTGTGGTGAATTCCAAATTAGGGAATTTTCAGGAGGTACATCATAAATGTACAAAGGGGTGATAAGTATACAGTAGATCATTTGAAGCCTTGTCTTTCTACATTGAGATATAAAGCCTTGTTACACCTGAGTTAGAGACACACGCACCACATTTAAATAAGTTGGGTAAGCGATCTTTATTTTGCATAAAACCACCAGAGAAGGAGTTGGTGTTTGTTTATTGAAAACCTTTAGTTTATTTTAAGAACTGTAAATAAATACTTGACCTTAAACAGAAGTATATTTTCTGGTGTTTATTTATACTTTACAGTATAAGTGTTAGATTGGAGGCACCGCTTTAGTTATTTCAGATATTTTTGTTTTGTTGCCTAATAGCAGCCATACTTGAAAATCCAGTATATTTCCCTATCTATGTCACGGATCTGGTCGGTGTTCTGCGGACTACCCACCACCAGATGTCACTCTCACCTTTTCATGCTCTCTGACTGTTGCTTTGCATTTTGGACTGCATCTCCCATCCTCCACCGCGCTGATTGCGTCAGCCTCCATGACCAATCAGGCGCTCTATAAAACCACGGACTTCCTTGTACACTGCACGGAGTGTTGTTTGGTTGTTATCTTGTTTATGTTTCCTAGTCTCCTAGTCCCCTAGTTTGTATTTGTGCCTGGTTTATCGTATACGACTCATCGCCGCCTGCCTTTTGGACTCTCGCTCTGGTTATTGGTATATTCTCTCTCGGATCGCCCCTATGGATAATGCTCGCTCCTGTTTTGACCCTGCCTGCCTGACCATGTATCTGTCTAGTCCTTCTAATAAAAGCTTGCACGTGGATCCGCTCGCCTCTCGTCTCACTCGCACTGTAACAATCTAAGAGCTGGGATACCAGGTTCCTAGGCGCCATCTAAACTCCATAGGTGCTAATAAGATGGTTACATACGATTTAGACAAAAACTTATGAATTTGTACGAGTAGGTTGTACGAATTTGTATGAATTAGCCACCATGTAAAATATGTACGAATTGTTGTGAGATCAGGCTGGAAACACCCTGGGAGAGAAAGCTTGCAGCGTCTCTCCACAGAGCATTCAGTATATCCATGCCCAGCAAGGCTCATCACACATAAAACATGCATATTAGAGAGGCACGGCTGAGCTGAATATAGCTCTGCCCATGATCTTGCACACCCTGAGCTAAAAACGACTAAGTGCTCACATTTCATCGTTATAGCAACACAAGCAATATCCACGGTATCAGGCAACCTGACTATAAAGGGTATGCGGACACCGCGGATCAAAGCAATCATTGTGAGCTGAGATAAACCAAGCCATGGCAATGGCCCAAGACACAAACATGCGGGAGCAGACTGTATAAGTGTGCGCAAAAGTTAGAATATGCCCTCAAGTGTTAGAGTCCAAACACGGAGGCACACATTCCTCAAAGCGCTGCTCAACTCACCAGGATGATGTTTCACACATGTTGAACAGACAAGACGGCTCTGAAGACAACAAAAGTTGGTGACATATTCAGTAGGTGCCCTTTAATACTTTCGGGTACCCACTAATGATCTCACGGGCCATGTGGACCAAAAGGACTGGAGTTGCTTCAGTCCTGCTTCATATGCTTTTGGGCACCAGTCACGTTGACAGAGTTCTCCAAAATGTCCACCAGGATGCAGCGTTGAAATATTCAAGTGTTTTTATGCCTTTTTCATGGTTATAAAAACTAACCGGAGTGTAGAGCTGACCATCCATTTTTTGTGTTCAAAATCTAGCCTTTTCCTCACTAGTATGACTGTTCCCATTTGGGAGGTATACTTTGTGTAAAAAACATACCACTTGTTCTTTAGACATTCTATAATGTGTTCATCTCCTACTCTAATGTGTGTCTTTTGTAAGAAAACAACATCAGCATTTTGTAGTTTATGAAATGTTTGATCTCTGTTTTGTTTAAGTCCATTAACATTTAAGGGGATGAAGTTTATAGTCTGTGCAGCCATGAATAGATCTCACAGACCAAAGGTCATCAGCTTAGTAAGTTTGCTGACAAAACGAAGAGGGTATGAACTTTTTGTTTTACATTTTGAGAGAATGAGTTTTAAATGTTCTGGTGTCCAAAAATATTGCTTTCCTGCTGTTGTATTCTTTTTCTGAAGTTAAATTATTTCTGAGTATTAAGATTAGTAGCAGTGTTGTCTGACACTTGTAAGACAGGTTTTCATATAGCTTTCTTTCTCTGCTTAACCAGGATTTGGCCGTTATATTGCTAAATGCACTTAGTGTAAATACCCTCTTTCGTTATTTAAACTTCGTGCGAATAGCCGCTGCCATAATTTTAAAGGGGTCATCGGATGCCCATTTTCCACAAGTTGATATGATTCTTTAGGGTCTTAATGAAAAGTCTCTAATATACTTTGATTAAAAATACTCAATGGTTTTGTAAAACAACACCCTTTTTACCTTGCCAAAATCAGCTCTGCAAAAATCATCTCATTCTAAGGGGTTGTTCCTTTAAATGCAAATGAGCTCTGCTCGCCCCGCCCCTCTCTTCTCTCTGTGGAAAGACGGTCTTGTTTACATTAGCCGCATTTAGCCGTGTTTAGCCGCTAAACTTCCTAACTACCACGTTATAAGGAAAGTCAATCGCAAAGATTCATAAAAAAGCGCTTGTACTCACTTCTGCTGTAAGTGAAGCTGGATCATGAATGATTCGCACGAACATAGACGGATATATGTAGATCGGGAGGCGCATTCCCTTCACAAACAAATGTAATCTACTGCATCTTCAGTGGCTCAGATGTCGGGAGTAAATGACGACCACTATGTTCATTATTACATCCAGCAACACAACACCTCAATCGGAGATATTCTTGTCTAACTTACATCCCTGCTCTGGCATCAAAACATGGAAAGTTACTGGACTGTAACAGCTGGTCTAAGGTAAAAGCTCCTGTCAATTAACTATCGTGGGAGCGGCCTCTGTCGGTGTGACGGCACACCAACAGGCATCTGAGAACGGCTTATTACAGATTAATTAAAAACCACTGCATGGATTTTTATCATAGGGTAGATGTGTACATACACGGCCAACACACATTAATGTTCAAACAACATGTAAAAGTGAACTTAGCATCCGATGACCCTTTAACTGTTCCTTACCGTTCTTAGAGCTGTTCAGCCCAATGGTGGAAAAGCAGCTGTTGTTTATTTGCAGGTATTACTTTGTAACATTTACAGGGGCAAAAACATACTTTTTTGTAAGTTTGGATAGATGATTTTACATTTTAGATGCTGTTATTATGGTACATTTCAGTGTCTATGCAAAGTAGTGCTAAGCATTTGTATTACACATATTACACTGACACTTTCTAGAAAATACATATAAATACTCATGAGGGCAGAATCATGAGCAGCTTATGTGATGCATGTACATTTATAAAGTAAAACTACTGTAGGAATTCTGGAGATGTAAAATTTATATGCAGTTGTTTCTTCAGAGGAAAACCAAGTTAAGAATGGACTCTTGTGAACAAGCTTATTATTTATCTGATTATTTCCACATTTTTCAGTGTCCACAAATCACAGATCAAATACTTGATGAAAAAATTCAACAATTATACTGTTATGTATATGTCTTTGGATTGCTTTTAAAAAGTAAGCAAAAAAAAGGTCATTAAGTTTTAAATTTTAGTTAACTTTAAGCAGCATAATTGTAATGGAAAGTTAGCTTAGATCTCACAGGATAATGTCTGTAAGGACAGGAGACTGCAGTCGATTCGGCTGTCAAGTGTCAGAGTATGATTTCTGACTTTGAATCTGATTGACCTGTGGGTGTGGACTTCTTGGTGTGTTACCTAAAGTAAAACAGAAATGTTCTCCTTTGTGAACCTTATTTGAAATTATTTTAAATTCATACAGAGTAGTCATAAAAATCAGTACAATACAAAGTTTAGGTTTTTACAGTGTATACTGATTTGCTTGCATTTTTTGTTTTATTCCATAATGAGCCATAACAAAGCTTCTAAAGTTTTTAGCCTTTTAGACTTGTTTTCTAAATAACTGTGACAGTTTTCTTCAGTGTCCCTATTAGTTATTAAATCCAGAGCTCTGGTCTTCTGAAAAAGAATAGGTATAGGTTTCAGGGAAAATGAAAGTGAAAAAAATTAAAGTTAACTTTCCCCTTTAGATTAAATGGAAATGATCCAGTCTGAGTTCAATGGATATTTAAATATTACACCATCCAAGATCTTCATTTTTGCATGTAAAGGCTTCAGGTCTGTTATCGTTCAGGAAACTGCTGCAGGACAAAGATTAAGAGTTTTTATCTTTAGCATTATTATATTAGTGAATAATTAGTGCACTTTACATTTAAAACGTTGATTGTGCATATGTGTGGGGGGACATTGTGCCCAGGGGTCTCTGAATTCTTAATCTAGGCCTGCCAGTAGCTATACTGCTTTATAAAAACCTTTGGCTTCGATATTTTTATGATCTTGATCATTTTTTCATACCTAAAAACATGTATAAAATACTCATTACATATTTCTTTGCAACTAATGCAGGGCATGTTCTACGGGAGTGCTAGAGGGGACGAAACGAAAGCAAGAGCATGTCAGTTTGAGCTGTGGATACTAGAAGACTCTGCAGAGCTTTAAAGGATTCTATTTTCAATGTGTTTTTGTAGCACTGATCAATAGTAAATCACCAACATTTTCTGTTGATTTTCTGAATGTACATTTTGTGTACATGCATACACAAAATTATGACCAAATATTTTGTGTACATGCATCCCAGTATATAATTTCATGACGATGAAGTACCCAGAATTCTGCAATGTCTATTTTAAAATCCTATTTGTATTAAGTCTCTGCATTGTTCCAGAGATGGGTCTAGTTCTTAAAAGTCCAGAACAACAATTTATATTATGTACTCACCCCCTTGTCATCCAAGATGTTCATGTCTTTCTTTCTTCAGTTGTAAAGAAATTATGTTTTTTAAGGAAAACATTTCAGCATTTTTTCTCCATATAATGGACTGCTGTGGTGCCTTGATTTTGAACTTCCAAAATGCAGTTTAAATGCGACTTTAAACGATCACAAATGCGGTTGTAAACGGTCCCAGTCGAGAAAGAAGAGTCTTATCTAGCATAATGATCGGTTATTTTCATAAAAATAACACAATTTATATACTTTTTAATGACAAATGCTCGTCTTGTCTTACTCTGCCTGAACTGTTTTTGTTCCTGTTCATGACAGTTAGAGTATGTCGAAAAACTCCCATTTCATGTTCTCCCTCAACTTCAAAATCGTCCTATATCGCTGTTTTTCCTTTTTTGTTAAGGGTGTTTGATCTTCTTTGCATGTTCACTTTGCAAAGATTGGGTTGGTACTTCTGCAGCGATGTAGGATGATTTTGAAATTAGTTTTTAAGTTGAGGCAGAAATACGATTGGAGTTTTCGACATACCCTAACTGTCTTGAGTCAAAATACACAGAGTTCAAGGTGAGAAAGACAAGACGAGTGTTTGAGATTAAAAAATATTTAAATTGTATTTTTTTTTTTTTTATAAAAATAACTGATCGTTTCGCTAGATAAGACCCTTCTTCCTCGGCTGGGATCATTTACAACTGTATTTGGGATCGTTTGAAGCCGCATTTAAACTGCATTTTGGAAGTTAAAAATCGGGGCACCATATTAGTCCATTATATGGAGAAAAATGCTGAAATGTTTTCCTCAAAAAACACAAATTCTTTTCATAAAAATCTGAAAAGAAGTTTCAGTCAGCATTTTGTGTGTTTGGTTCTAAATTCAATTTTGGTTTTCAGCATAGGATGGAAAAATACAAAAACCCCATTCATTTTTTCATCATGGTTAAAAAACTTAAAATGAATGGAAGCAAAAGTACACAAACCACTCAAATATTCAATATTCAATTTCTGCACCATATTTGTACCATTTAAGGTACTCCCCAGGGACAACTGTTGTACCTTTTTCTTCTCCCAAGACTATTGTGGATCAGCATCTACGAGATCTTGCGTGATTCATGCTTATTGCATGCTTTGCATTCATGCTTTGCTATTAAACTGGATGTAATTTGTTCTGTTGCTTTTATATGAAAGTAAATATGATGAACAACACACCCATAGTATTTATTTAAATCCATCTGAAAGAAATGTTTTCCATCCATTTTTAATAGTCATGTATTTTAGAAATATGACATCACATATCAAATAGAGAGAGAGCATTCTTAATGCTGGATATTCAGACATAGTTTATACATAATTACATAATAAACACAAAAACATGAAATCAGAGTTGCAAAATCAAACTTTTTAGAAAAGAGCAACACATCATGGCTGTTATTATTAAATAGAGAGACAGAAGAGATAACACACCTTCTATCAAAGAAGCATATGCTCAAAAATATCAAAATAAAAGAATACATTTGAGTAAAGAAAACTTTGTTTTCTGCAGAAATCTGCAGAATTTTTTGTCACTTCTTTCATTTGTGTTGAATTCGGTCTTCTTATTTGCTTGATGAACATAAATCAGACAGTTGCTCTGACAGTCTCTCCAGCTGTTCAGTCTCTTTCGAGACATCTAGAAAATATGTATTATAAAGTGTTGTACATTTTTCATAAACTTTTCTGAATGTAGTGATTAAGAACAATCAGCTAGTAACTTAAATGCTAAATTGTTTTGCATAATCTAAAAGGATTACATTCTCTCTTACCCATCAATTTGATTGTGCTGTCTTGTGACAGCGAGGTATCCATTGCTTTCTTTAGTTTTGATTTCAGAGTACTCTTAATGTGAAGCTGTACAAACAGCAAGAAAATTTCAGTCATTAAATGCATTTATTAACGTCTTAATAAAAGTGAGATCCGTACCTTTAAGTTTTTTAACTTTTTAAGCGCTTCCATTTTTGCCTTGTTGAACATGATTTGTTTTTTCTCATCGACTGTGGTTATTAGCATGTCTTGCCTTTCCTTCATGGATCCTGTTCCTGTCAGAGCTGCAGCTTCTAAAATAGAAACATTCAGTATTAATTTTCTTTTACATGAAGATAACATTTTAACAATAAATGTGTTTGTGATAAAACCACAAAAAGATTTGTATGGGCTTTTTATGTACACTCCTAAAAATAAAGGTTCTTTATTGGCATAATATACTACTGTGTGCATACAGCAGTTGTTTTACTAATGGTCACACTTTATTTTAAAGTCCAATTCTCACTATTAACAAACCATTAACTATGACTGTTGCCTCAATAAACTCCTAATTTGCTGCTTATTAATAGTTAGTAAGGTAGTTATTGAGGTTTTAAGTAGGATTATGGATGTATATGGTAATGTAGAATAAATGCTTTGTAAGTACTAATAAATAAGAACTCTGATTTATAAGCACTGTTAATAATAGATATGCATTAGTTAGAGAATTAGTGTTAGTTAGAGAATTGGTGAGAATGCTAGCTTACCTTCATAACAGGGAGCCATTTCATTCTTAATGGTTTCTAAAATTGATGAGTAGATGTGTTTCTTTATTTCAACAGTTTCTTTGATAAGCTTTGTCTTCTGTCCATTTTCCTTTTAGAAGGAGGGGGGGAAGTCAGAGAGATCTCAAAATTTGTTTTTAATCAAGGTACTTAATTATGTCAGTCCCTCCATTAATAAATAAACACTGTGTTCAGTGCATTTCAGCACTCCCTACTCTGTGAACCATGTGACAAAGATTTACAAAGATGATGTTACTGAATTTTTAGGGTAGTGTAAACTTTACTGGATGAGATTCCAAACCTGAACCTGTTGATATTTGTTTTTACTCATTTCAAATGTGCAGAGACCAAAGTTATTTACTCAGTTACTCAGTCTTAAAGGGATAATCCACCCAAAAAGAAAAGTTCTGTCATCATTTACACATGTATGACTGAAACTCACTGTTGTAAAAATATCTAATATATGAAGACAGAAAATAGAATGGAAAAACAGAACTTACGGAAAATGCAAGCTGAAATATTCATCAATGTTTTCATGCAGGGGTTTCACCAGTTTCTTGTTCAGATCTAGGACTGCATCCCTTCTTTTTGGCGAAAAGTATCCATGATTCTTGCACAAAGCTTGAAGGGTTTTATGGAATCCTCTTCTCTTTCTCTGTTTTTTTTTTTTTTTTTTTTTTTTTTTTTTTTTAAATAGTTAATTAATTAGTTAGTTAATTTAAAATAACAACGTGTTAAAGGGGCATGAAAATTGCCATACATTGATATATTTAAACCACACTTACAGATGCTACCAATGCCTTTGTGGAAGCAACACATGAGTTCACTGATTCTTTCACTCCCTTTGAGAGACGCTTATTCAGATCATGATGAATGTTGCCAAAATATTTGTCCAGTTCATTTAGTGCCTTCGTTAGATTGGTTTCAAGTTCAATGCGGACACTGGCTTTTAGAAGGAGGGGGGGAAGTCAGAGAGATCTCAAAATTTGTTTTTAATCAAGGTACTTAATTATGTCAGTCCCTCCATTAATAAATAAACACTGTGTTCAGTGCATTTCAGCACTCCCTACTCTGTGAACCATGTGACAAAGATTTACAAAGATGATGTTACTGAATTTTTAGGGTAGTGTAAACTTTACTGGATGAGATTCCAAACCTGAACCTGTTGATATTTGTTTTTACTCATTTCAAATGTGCAGAGACCAAAGTTATTTACTCAGTTACTCAGTCTTAAAGGGATAATCCACCCAAAAAGAAAAGTTCTGTCATCATTTACACATGTATGACTGACTTTCTTCTGTGGAACATGAGATATTTTGAAGAATGTTGATAGACAGTTTTTGTACCTTCTTTTATGTTTCACTAAAGAAAGAACAGCAAATCATACAGGTTTGGAATGACATGAAGGTGATTAAATAATGACTGAATTTGCAGTTTTGAGTGAACTCATCTCTTTAAGGGTACAACAGCAAAACAGACTGTTTAATTACAAGGAACAAGGATTCACAATGACTTCATTGGAAATAAAAGCAGACACAGAGGACCAAGGCCAGAATAAACAACATAGTGCCCTAAGAGAACTGAACTCACCTGTGTTTTGATGAAGTTCTGAATGTGACGTAACATAGAAGATCTGGTGTAAGCAGAGTCACTCTGGATGATAGTGAATTTATCAATCTGCTCCTGCACAGACTTCCCTGTTGTTCCATTCAAACTACAGCCAAGAGAAAACAAACAAAACAAAAAAATTACAAAACAAAAATAAACATGGTTTTTGGAAACGGTTCTTAATATAGTTGTACTCCTTGAGGCATAATGACATCAAACAGCATCTTTTACTGAACGGAAGAGATACTTTTATAACATTAGTGAGTTTCTTATGTCATATTTACAGAAGATTTCACAATATTTACATTTTTTTAATTTGTTATTTTTTGTTGCGGTTAAACTGAATGTAGTTCTTTAAAGGAAACAGCGTTATGTAATAAAGACTAGCTTAATTAATTTGAGGCTGATGAAGTTTTAATTGTTAAAAGTAATGTTTTGCATGTAATAGTGTTGAGCTTTGTATCTTCATTGTAACTGCACTGGGAGTTTAACAACACAGAAGCATGCTTCTGTGAACAGATGATTTTCTATGCTTTTTTTAGAAGAGAGGGAAAGATGTTTTAAAGGGTCATCGGATGCAAAGTTCACTTTTACATGTTGTTTGAACATTAATGTCTGTTGGCAGTGTATGTACACATCTACCCTATAATGATAAAAATCATCAGTAGTTTTTAATTAATCTGTAAAAATAATATAAAATAATAATAAAATAGTATCCCCTTTTTCAAATCGAGCCATTCTCAGATGCCTGTACATTTGTCTGTGAAGGGAATGCGCCTCCCAATCTACATAAATGCGTCTATGTTCACGCAAATCATTCATGATCCTGGTTTACCTACAGCAGAATGAGTATATGGTTTTTTTAATGAATTTCTGCAGTCACCTTTCCTAATAACCTGCTAGTTAGCAACTTTCACGGCTAAATGCACTAAATGCGACTAAAGTAATCAATCTCTCCAAGGCAAGCACAGCTCGTCACTCCACAGAAAGAAGAGAGGGGTGGGGCGAGCAGAGCTCATTCGCATTTAAAGGAGCAATCCATCAGAATGGGTTGATTTTTGCAGAGCTCATTTTGACAACATAAAAATGGTGTTGTTTTACACTACCATTGAGAATTTTTAGCCAAAGTATATTATAGACTTTTCATTAAGACCCTAAGGAATAAATTAACTTACAGAAAATAGGCATCCGATGACCCCTTTAAGGCAAGTAAAGTTCATTATTCCATGATATCTTTTTTTTTTTTTTTTTTTTTTGACTGAGAGTAAAAGAATGTTTGTTTGTTTTTTGTAGATGTTGAGCCAGAGACATAGGATAACTTCATTCTTTTAGGATTGATATGAGTTATTTTTAGAAAATTGTCTCCTGCTTGTTTACCTCACATTTTGATGCAACAACAGTATGTAGTTCACATTTTATTTAAACCGTTGATGTCTGTTTTTTTTACTGCAGAACTCAAACCAACTTTGGAGTTAATGACACAGAAGCCTGCTTGTGTGAGGAAGCGATCTTCTTCAGAAGAGAGGGAAAGACGGTTTAAGGCAAGTAAAGGTCATAATATTACGTTAGCATTTATGTATTTATTTTTATTTTATTTTATTTTATATTTTATTTATATTTATTGACTAAGAGGAAAATAATGTATACACTCACATAGTAAACACATGTTAAATAAATAAATTCTCTGATATTTTTATGCTCAGTGTTGTTTCATAATTTTGTAATTTATTATTTGTAAATTATGGAGTTATTTAAATTGAATAAAAAAAGGTGAAAGTGGTTCATGTGGACTGGACAGAAGGCAGTGGTGTGTAAGTTTAAAAACAATATTTTTCCACTGTCTTCAGACTTAACTCTGCTAAAACCTTTTCTCAAAGCACTGCAATCAAACAAAGCTTTGAGCATCACTAGTGACGTTATTTCATTAAAACGATACCAGCCTTGATACAGAGCTCCATCTGGAAGTACCTGACATTCTCGATACAAGCTTCGAAACCTTGGTATCAAACGTGACATCACTACTTCACAGGTGTTTTGGAACAAACATACCCAGATTAAGCAAGATTAAGTTTAGGTTAATTACCCTGAGTATGTGACAGTAAATTACTTACAGCGTGTACAAAATACTCACAAATGTGAGAATTTCTATCAAAGAATCAAACATACCACAATTTTGAGACTGGGCCAAACAATTAGAATCTGCCACCAGTCTGTTTTTCACCCCCAACAGTGAAGTTCAAGTTTTAGTAACTTCTTTTGTCCCTGAATAAATTGGCATTTTTTAATGAATAGGTTGAATGTATGACTTAGTCACTGTCATGCAGACAGTTAACACCAGTGATGGGAATAACGGCGTTATAAATAAACAGCGTTACTAACGGCGTTATTTTTTCAGTAACGAGTAATCAAACAAATTACTGTTTCCTACGTTACAATGCCGTTACCATTGCTGCCAATAAAATACGGCGTTACTATCATTTATTATAATATTATTGCAATTTTATTTTTCAGTTCATCTGAATGGATGCGCAGCGTACCTGTATTTGACGAGCTGTAAACTCTAGTGTGAAGGCACACGACTAGCCGT
Source organism: Labeo rohita (assembly GCF_022985175.1). Classification (NCBI taxonomy): domain Eukaryota; kingdom Metazoa; phylum Chordata; class Actinopteri; order Cypriniformes; family Cyprinidae; genus Labeo; species Labeo rohita. Next base: position 26,503,995 of record NC_066887.1, read on the forward strand.
CACTTTGTCTCACACACCCAAAGAAAGATACAGAGCGACAGAGTCTTATACCATGCAGAATTGACGCACTATGTGTAAACGATATTCTTTGTTGTATTTTCCTCTCAAAACAACGGAGCTCCTTTGGAATACTTCAGCTTTAAAGAACTGCTGGTTTCTCCGGTAGTAGGCGGAACTAATGTGCAAACAGCAATCTCATTGGCTGGCGCTCACCTATTATCGTCCCTGTTTTGATTACAGCAAATCAGTTAGAGTGAACGCAGACAACTTGATTAATATTCATGAACCCAGCAGCTCATTAAACTTTAGTGTGTTTAATATTGTTATTAATAGTAGAATTCGTGGTAGTAACAAGACGTTCATAGAAACACTAAATTACAAACAATATCACCACCAGTCCTAAGTTCAGTCAACATGACAAACATGCATTCATACATGGTTATTCTAATTACTAAAGTTCTAATGGCTAAAGTTGAATGCTAATTATAATTATAATATTATATCAGATATTTAATATTAGTCTGGTGAGTAAACTAAAAATGTAATTAATTTAATTAAAATTTCATTCATTCAACATATTTAATATTGGGGTCATCCAAGTTATTTAATATATTTATTTTTTTTTTATTTATTTTTTTTTTTAATTACTAACTCAGTTACTATTTGTGAGAAGTAACTAGTAACTATAACTAATTACTATAACTAATTAAAGTAACATTCCCAACACTGCCCACAACAGCATTAAAATAGTGTAGATTAGTGTACAATGTTTTATATTTATTTTATAGTTATATTACATTAGATTTTTTTTTAAGTAACGCAATAGTTACTTTGCCTGGTAATTAGTTACTTTTATAATGATGTAACTCAGTTACTAACTCAGTTACTAATTGTGAGAAGTAACTAGTAACTATAATTAATAATTTTTTTAAAGGTACGTGCCCAACACTGGTTAACACTTGCCTGTACCTAAATTCACTGAAAATACCCGCTACTAATACACAGACTGACAGTCTGTGTAAAAATAATACACATAGACAAGTAAGGTAAAGAAACAGTGAAAAATCCCACAATGGTCCTACAGTATATCATCATCTATGCCCAGTCGGATTAAAGGACTGAAACTCACTGTTGTAAAAATATCTAATATATGAAGACAGAAAATAGAATGGAAAAACAGAACTTACGGAAAATGCAAGCTGAAATATTCATCAATGTTTTCATGCAGGGGTTTCACCAGTTTCTTGTTCAGATCTAGGACTGCATCCCTTCTTTTTGGCGAAAAGTATCCATGATTCTTGCACAAAGCTTGAAGGGTTTTATGGAATCCTCTTCTCTTTCTCTGTTTTTTTTTTTTTTTTTTTTTTTTTTTTAAATAGTTAATTAATTAGTTAGTTAATTTAAAATAACAACGTGTTAAAGGGGCATGAAAATTGCCATACATTGATATATTTAAACCACACTTACAGATGCTACCAATGCCTTTGTGGAAGCAACACATGAGTTCACTGATTCTTTCACTCCCTTTGAGAGACGCTTATTCAGATCATGATGAATGTTGCCAAAATATTTGTCCAGTTCATTTAGTGCCTTCGTTAGATTGGTTTCAAGTTCAATGCGGACACTGGCTTTCTTTTCAGCCTTCAACACATACAACAGCACTAAATTAGAGAATAATATATAATGGCAGCATTCTGAAAATATCTGCATGTAAAATGTGTGTAATTTGATGCATACGGTTTTCTTGTTTGTATCTAGCTGGACACTTTGGATCAGAGACAGAACTCCCTTTGCTTCATCGACATAATCTCTGGTCAGTTCTTGGTTAATGCTTTTGTTACAACTCCTCAGAACATCCTGCAGATTTGGGATTTCTACAGAAGTATGTCACAATGAATCATTTGTTCAGTGCTTTGTCTGGCTTGTAAAATATTTTATTAATTTATTTAAAAAACAAATTTATTTAAAATATGCAGGCAATTAAAATATACAGTACATATACAAAATGTATTACAGAACAGACTATTACTTTGTGTACATTTTTGTGTCCTGATGAGGTGTTGTAGTGTAGAAACAAGGAGAGTTTACCTGTTTCAGTAGATTCCAGATTTAAACTGGGGTTGAAGAATGCATTGCAACTTACAGTAAATACTTGAAGAAAATGATTGTCAGTGCTGAATCTTTTCTAAAAGGAAGAAATAAAGAAATCAAATATATATACATTGTAAAAAGAAGCTGCTATGCTATTTTTTTTTTTTTTCAGTTTAATTAGCCATTTAAGTAATTTTAACATTTTCATTAAACAGACTTTAAAAAGTCTTTGTATCTTCTTAACTTATTAAGATGAGCAAATGTAAAAACACATGTTGTCATGACTTATTGGTCATATAATTTTTACAGTATACAATCAAATTGTTTTAAAAACTATGATAAAAACAATAATATAATATGATTAAAATACCTTAATTTCAGAATTTTCAAACTTTTCTTTCACACTTGTCTTGGCAAGTTCATTTCTGTGACGTATGCACCTTTTTTTCTGATCCTGAAGAATGATAAAAACAATGTGAGCATGTGAATGTAATGAGCCTAATAATATAGATCAGTTGTGGTATCAGTCTCAATGGTTAAATATGTATACTTTTTACATTTTTGTAAGATTTTTTCAAAATATAATATTCTTCTTAATATTGTCTTGTATTATAATACAATGAAATCTCTATTCATAGTTTTATGTAAAATTTATGTAAAACTTATAAGGTTCTACTTTTCCTCTTTCCTGTTAAATTGTTACATTAATTAAATTCCATTTACAACCAAATTTCCAGAAACATTCAGACATTTTGTGTAAAGTAGGAAAAACAGGAATTCGTTATTTGTAAATTCTTTACCTTATCTTCTGAGTTTCCATTTTCAGGAAGTCGTGTAGATCTAAAAAGACAGATTAAAAAATCAGAAAGTGTTATTTTGAAATTCTGAAAGAAGCACAACAACATGAACTCTCCAACAGCGTGTCAAAAAATAAATACATAAATAAAAATGAAAAAGACAAGCAACATTTAGGCACATAGAGTGCACTGGCCAAAAAATGTGACCCACTACTCTTTTTTGCTATTTATACATTTTAATTCAAACCTCATATAGCCTACTGGATCGATCTCATCAGTCTTTGTACAGATGAAGTTTATGCTTTTGCACTCTCCTCCTGGTCCCAGTTCTTCCATGCAGTGCTTTAATATCCCCCAGGGGTCTCTGTCAGTGATTGCTCGATTGATATCACTTACAATCCACACAGAAGAGCACTCTGACAGTTTCTACACAATTTGAAATAGTGAGTTAGAGGACAATCTTGTAGCAACATATGGTACTATAATATTTATTTTCAAAAGGGTGTAATAATATCCAGGGATGAATTAACACATGTACCGAGGGCACTAGACCGGAGGGGTGGGCAGTGTTGCCAGATTGGGCGGGTTCCCAGGCAATTTTGAATTTGATAGTGCAAGTACAATTAGGCTTGTTTGGAGCCAGTTTGGCATTTTTCAAACATCTAAATTGTATAGGATAATTGGTTAACAAATAACCCCAAGTGTGCATGTACTGCGTCCAATCAGTCATCACAATGTTACTAAACACATAGGCACACTGTAGTGCCTGCTGCACTTATTATAATCATTCACTAATGATCAGCAGACAGACGTGTGATGATTTATGAGTGACAGGTTTTTAGCCCAATAACGTTTCAGATTTTAAAAGAATCATATTTTTAGTGAATAACTGTATAAAATGGGAGAGTGACTCAACTCTCAAAATGTGTATTACACCTGTGGAGGGAGATGACATGAAGGCTTTAATATCACTGCAACTCCGAAATCTATACAACTCTGTTATTTATTATTTGAACAGTCCAGATGAGTACTTTATCCTTGAAAGCTGCTGGATTTGATTAGTTTTGACTGTGCAAAGTTCTGTATTATGTTCTACAATGTACTTCATGAAAGACTTCCTCTAGTTCTGTGTGAAGTTAAAGTGTGACACGAAAGTAACCGCATTATTGTTGTTGTTCATTTTTATTGTCGGATTATCATACAGTATGTATCAATGAATGACACAGTTTTGTCTGTCGTGGTGTGCACATGAACAAGTGTGAAATACCTGCTAATTATGTTACTTTTCCCAATCACTTATTTCTGTCAGGACCACTATCGTCAAAGATAACAGACAATTAGCATACAGTTTGAATTGGCAGTAGCAATAACCACCCAGGGTAACAGAACAGAACCAACATAAATGTATTGCTGATATCATTAATGTTTAGTAATTTAATGTGTACATTTTAAAATTAGTCTGATTCAAAGGAGAATCAGAAGGCCAAATCCTGGCTGGATGTGAGGAGGAGTTAGGGATGGAGGAGGGTAATTAGTTATTAAGCAACGCAAAAGCAGCTGATAATACTAAAGGACCCTACATATGAATGCTGAGGTGTCATATTCCTATAAGTAGTAGTGGATCAGCTGAGAGTCAGCTGATGCAACCATGACTCATGTGACCTGCCAGAACTAAAGGTGCATTCATGCCATATCGGAATTCCTGTAATTACGAGATTCCAACTTGTAAAAAGCATTCACGTCCTCGTATAACTCGTAATTACAATTTGTGAACTGGGAGTCTTCTGAGAAATACGACTTGTACCACCTGACCAACGTAGGATCTGTTTAGGTGTTGATAGTGTTGCCATAGAAAAGCATAATTCTGTGTCTGGGGACGTGAACAGTTCTGAGTAGAATGTCACGTTGTCATTTCGAAATTACGGTAATTACACTATGTTGTCAACACAGCATAGCGCTACACTTGACATTGGGCACTTTTTGTATTTACATTGCCTTATCCTGACTGTAGCGTCTGGACCAATCAGACGTACATTAATTGTTACATTTAACAAATAGTCTTTAAAACCCAAAAGGCCTCTAACACCCCAAAAGGGCTCAGTTGCCAGGCTGACTATCTGATAAGAGGTTTTATTGCTTCAAGGAAAGCACATCTACCCATGCTACATTTGCCATAGAAAAGAAACAATGCCTATAGAGACAGACTCTTTCCTATTCATTCACAGATAAACCTTTCTTTGACCTTCCTATCACACATAGCCCAGGTTATTGTGTACAGTATTACTGCATTGTATTTTAATTTTGTCTGTTGTATTTGTCTTTCTACTGTTTTATGCATGCATTATGATAGATTAGTCGTTTACCCACCTATCCCATGTTTGGACTCTTTTAATTCGTATGTTGATGATCTAAAAGATGGTGTAAATTAGATGTTGATACCTATGCAACATATTAGTGTTTTAAGAAACCTTAGTAGTTTTTGCATCAACACCCAATCGAATTACATATGCAAAATACCATGCTCACAGACAAAGAGTCGTAAACTTTCCCTCCAAAGGTGAAAGTTACCATTGGTTCGCGGACCTCCTGGAGGCACAGCCTCCAGAGAGCTTAAAGGCTTCAAACGATTGAATGCCCTTCTCTCTTCACTGTCTTCTTCGTCTGCAACGTCTTCCGATTGCTGCCCGTGTGGAGGAACCCACGGGGAGCCTGAGCCGGCACAGGGTGTGCCCGGCGGGCCCAACATACAGAGCTGTGGCTCTCGACCACAAAGAGCCAGACATTTTCACTCAACCCTGGAATTCATCTTCATGAATCGCCTCAGTCAGCCAGAGGTTCTTTTAGAACCTACGAGGATGAGGAGGATGAGCTAGAACTCTTCAGGACTTCCCTAAGCACGCGCCAGGCCTTGCGACCTTGTCTTTACTTTTCCCAAAGATCACAGGACTTCAGCTGGGTCCCTCTCAGCTCTTGGTTCTTCTTCACTTTTCACATGGGAAGAAACTCCCAGTCACCATCGAGTCAGAACAATTTTGGAATTCATCACTCTTCAGACCCGGAAGAACGTGATTGCACTTCCAAAACCACCCCTGCTCCAAACCATCAAGACATACACCAGAGACTGCATTCGGACACTTGTTCAACGACCAAGGCAATGCAAGTATCGTACATTTAACTAAACAATACAGAGGTTTAGTATAAGCTGTAGACAGCACTTATGGTTTCACAGCAGGTGGTTAACTGACTCTTTTCATAGCTTCATTCTCTTGTCTCTCTCTAACTGCTTCTCACTGACCCTTCTCCCACGTATGAGTGCTTTTATGTTTGTTTGTTTAGATTAGTTATGTGTCAGTCCTTCGTTAATAAAACTCTTGTGCACAAATTACATGAGTGTTGATTCTGATTCTGCTTTGCAAATTAATGTCCCTTTACGATTCCGATTCGAGCTACATGCTCTAATGCAATGGTACTTTAAGAAAGTTATTTTCTGTGGCTAAGAAAATATCACTTCTTATAGTTGATATAAAAATTATACTGAATGTTCGCTGGGCGAACAGATTAGTTGATGGAAAAATTAATTCGGCTACAGTTACTACTGGCAGCTGATATAAATAATTGTAATTAATCATAATTAATTGTAATTATTTATATACATTTTGCTTTGAGCTAAAATTCGCTACATGACTATTGACATTAAAATTGATTTTTGTGTTTTTTCAAGGATATTAGTTGATTTTTTTGGTTGACATTTTGACAGTGTCTGCTTGCATCTATTCTAATCATAATTTGGTAATTCTCTTTAATGTATTTGCCCTGAATTGCCCTGAGCCGAAATACCACTCTCGTCGGAATGTGATTTCAACCGAGGGGGGCCTTTACATCGGTCCGTGCCCAGGGCACCTCTGCGTGATAATCTGTCCCTGGTAATATGCGTACAGATTTCCACAAGTCATCTCTAGTCTTATTGCAGTCTCCAGTCCCAGGAAGATCAACAAGCACAATGTGTTCGAGGAGTTCACGACAGTCTGGAATCTTGATGGTCACACACTTCACAATCGGCCATAACCATCCACCATGACTTGACTTACTGTTTAGTACGTAACATGCAATATCTTTGGCAAATTCAGAGAGCTGTTGAGGAAATAAGTTGTTTTAACTTTAATGAAAAATAAATTTAAAAAGCATTTTTTTTATTACTTACATTATTATTGTTATTATTATTATTTGTGAAATGTAAATATTAGTTGTATTGTCCTAAAAACATACATCACTTTTTGAGATTTTTTTTGAGTTTTGAGTTTCCGTAATGAAGTTTTCAATCTCAGCATATTTGTCATCTTTCTTGAGCTCTTCTAATGTTTTCTGGTCTGCACCACGTCCATACAGCGCAGTGATCTTTTCTACAGCAATTTCAAACAAGTCCTCATTGCTGTCCTCACTGTCATCTGATAAAACTGTAAGAAGATCCTTGAGTTCTTTCTCCCACTCCTACACAGGCACAATATAAAAAATAAGATTTTATTTCTTTTCCTCCAGTCTGATTTATTTATATATTTATTAAAGTAATGGTAAGATGAATATAAATGGGTAAACCTCTTTAGAGATGAATTCAATCACTGCTGTGTAGTTGGAGTCAGTCAGATTGGCTTTTACCTGAGTAACAACAGATGTACAAGCACCAAAACTACCAGACGGCATTAGATTCTTTTTTCCCAAGATTGCACTTAATAGGGAGCTCTTCCCTTCTCCAGATCTCCCAACAATCCCGATGGTTGTCTTCTTTATGTTGACTGTATACATTTTATTTATCTTTGAAATTATGTCATTGTGCATACTGATTGTGTGGTGTAATTTATCAATGACTTTTTTCATGATTTGTTTTGCATTCTTCATGATCATATCTGTTCACAATGAAGAAGACAATCACAATGAGGATTATTATTTAAGTAAATGCATTATATGAATATATATGATAGATATATATATATATATCTTTACAAACACCACAATGTATTATATGTGTAGATGTATTTGGTATGTAACACTTATGCCAGATCGTCATACTCTTATTAGTCCCTGCTAGTATAACTACACCAGAATGTGTGCAAAAAAAAGTATCTTTTTACTTAAAAAAAAGGAAGTAAAGAAAATGTCTGATATCACATCTTTACATTTGTTGTAGCTTCAGTGTGACTAAAGTATGTAGACCTTCTAGGCTGAAGTGACTACTCTAGTAGTGCCAGATTAAAAGTGGACAGATTCAGAATTTACTTGCCTGTTGTCAGGTGTGGCTTTGAGGTGGATGATTCATGACTACGCTTTCTTTTAATGCCTATCAGACAATGAAGTTTAATTCTTTTTTTATCAGTCACAGACTTAAAGAAAACACATAATTTTTTTAGAAAGTAGCATACCTTTGTTAGGATTTGTGGAATGGTTGGAAAGTCCTGAAAAAAGTGGGGGTTCCACAATTAACAGACGATGTTCTTATCATAAAGAAATATTTTTAAAACTTAGTTATACATTAGAATAAAATTAGTTTTGTTTATTGATTTAAGGATCATTGTTTATTATAAATGCAATAATGCATAGTTTTCATTAATAACCATTACTATATAGAAAATAACTTTGTCTAGTAAAGGAGTTTACTCAATGAAATAGCATAGACTTCTTAATGGCTAGTGTTTACTTTTTTTCCATTCTGTAACCAACTTTTTCTATTATGTAAACCCAGGCCAAAGTGATTATTTACTCTAGTAGTGTCAGATTACGATTGGACAGATTCATAATTTATTTGCTTGTTGTCAGGTGTGGCTTTGAGGTGGATGATTCATGATTACGCTTTCTTTTAATACCTATTAGACAATGAAGTTTAATTCTTTTTTATCAGTCACAGACTTAAAGAAAACACATAATTTTTTTAGAAAGTAGCATACCTTTGTTAGGATTTGTGGAATGGTTGGAAAGTCCTGAAAAAGTGGGGGTTCCACAATTAACAGACGATGTTCTTATCATAAAGAAATATTTTTAAAACTTAGTTATACATTAGAATAAAATTAGTTTTGTTTATTGATTTAAGGATCATTGTTTATTATAAATGCAATAATGCATAGTTTTCATTAATAACCATTACTATATAGAAAATAACTTTGTCTAGTAAAGGAGTTTACTCAATGAAATAGCATAGACTTCTTAATGGCTAGTGTTTACTTTTTTTCCATTCTGTAACCAACTTTTTCTATTATGTAAACCCAGGCCAAAGTGATTATTTACTCTAGTAGTGTCAGATTACGATTGGACAGATTCATAATTTATTTGCTTGTTGTCAGGTGTGGCTTTGAGGTGGATGATTCATGATTACGCTTTCTTTTAATACCTATTAGACAATGAAGTTTAATTCTTTTTTTATCAGTCACAGACTTAAAGAAAACACATAATTTTTTTAGAAAGTAGCATACCTTTGTTAGGATTTGTGGAATGGTTGGAAAGTCCTGAAAAAAGTGGGGGTTCCACAATTAACAGACGATGTTCTTATCATAAAGAAATATTTTTAAAACTTAGTTATACATTAGAATAAAATTAGTTTTGTTTATTGATTTAAGGATCATTGTTTATTATAAATGCAATAATGCATAGTTTTCATTAATAACCATTACTATATAGAAAATAACTTTGTCTAGTAAAGGAGTTTACTCAATGAAATAGCATAGACTTCTTAATGGCTAGTGTTTACTTTTTTTCCATTCTGTAACCAACTTTTTCTATTATGTAAACCCAGGCCAAAGTGATTATTTACTCTAGTAGTGTCAGATTACGATTGGACAGATTCATAATTTATTTGCTTGTTGTCAGGTGTGGCTTTGAGGTGGATGATTCATGATTACGCTTTCTTTTAATACCTATTAGACAATGAAGTTTAATTCTTTTTTTATCAGTCACAGACTTAAAGAAAACACATAATTTTTTTAGAAAGTAGCATACCTTTGTTAGGATTTGTGGAATGGTTGGAAAGTCCTGAAAAAAAGTGGGGTTCCACAATTAACAGACGATGTTCTTATCATAAAGAAATATTTTTAAAACTTAGTTATACATTAGAATAAAATTAGTTTTGTTTATTGATTTAAGGATCATTGTTTATTATAAATGCAATAATGCATAGTTTTCATTAATAACCATTACTATATAGAAAATAACTTTGTCTAGTAAAGGAGTTTACTCAATGAAATAGCATAGACTTCTTAATGGCTAGTGTTTACTTTTTTTCCATTCTGTAACCAACTTTTTCTATTATGTAAACCCAGGCCAAAGTGATTATTTACTCTAGTAGTGTCAGATTACGATTGGACAGATTCATAATTTATTTGCTTGTTGTCAGGTGTGGCTTTGAGGTGGATGATTCATGATTACGCTCTCTTTTAATACCTATTAGACAATGAAGTTTAATTATTTTTTTCTCAGTCAGACTTTAAAGCAAACATCATGATTTTTTTTTTTTAGAAAGTAGCATACCTTTGTTAGGCATTGTGCAATGCCTAACAAAGAAATTAAATAGCATGGACTTCATGGCTAGTGTTTCCCCTTTTTTTCCTTATTCTGTAACCAACTTGTTCTACTATGTAGAACTTCTAGGCTGAAGTGATTATTTACTCTAGTAGTGTCCGATTACGAGTGGAAAGATTCAGAATTAACTTGCCTGTTGTCAGGGATGGCTTTGAGGAGGATGATTCATGATTACACTTTCTTTTAATGCCTATCAGAAATTGAAGTTTTCTCAGTCACAGACTTTAAAGCAAACATCATGATTTTTTATTATTATTAATTTTTTTTTTTTGTTTTTTTTTTTGTTTTGTTTTTTCAGAAAGTAGCATACCTTTCTTCGGCTTTGTGGAATGGTTGGAAAGTCCTGAAAAAAAGGGAGAGGAGGGCATTCAGATTAAAAACATGGTTCCACAATTAACAGACTATGTTCATATCATAAAGAAAATGCCTGTTATCTTCAAAATATATATTTTAAAAACTTACAGTTATACATTAGAATAAAATTAGTTTTGTTAATTGATTTAAGGATCATTGTTTATTATTCAAACAATAATACGTAGTTTTCATTAATAACCATTGCTATATGGAAAATAACTTTGTGTAGTGCTCTTATGAATGTTGTTAGCATGACTTTTTATGAAAATTAAGGAAATTTACTCAATTAAATAGCTCTGCTCTAGTAGTGTCAGATTACGAGTGGACAGATTCATAATTTACTTGCCTGTTGTCGGGTGTGGCTTTGAGGAGGATGATTCATGGTCACACTTTCTTTTAATACCTATCAGACAATGAAGTTTAATTATTTTTTTTTTCTCAGTCACAGACTTTAAAGCAAACATCATGATTTTTTTTTCAGAAAGTAGCATACCTTTGTTAGGCATTGTGGAATCATTGGAAAGTCCTGAAAAATGGGGGGGGTTGATTTATTAAATCAATAAAAAAGACAACTTTTATTCTAATGTATAACTGTACATTTTAAGAATATTTTGAAGATAACAGACCTTTTCTTTATGATATTAAAGACCTTTTCTTTAATATCATAAAGAAATGGTCTGTTATTTTCAAAATATTCTTAAAATTTACAGTTATACATTAGAATAAAATGTGTTTTTTTAATTGATTTAAAGATCATTGTTTATTATTCATGCAATAATACGTAGTTTTCATTAATAGCCATTGCTATAGTTGGCGCAAACAGCCTTGTGGTTAGTGTGCTGACATATAGCACAGTTGTGCTCGTGGCGACCCGAGTTTGAATCCCGTCTCGAGGTCCTTTGGCAATCCCGTTCCCCTCTCTTTCCTGTCATCTCTCTACTGTCCTGTCCGTTAAAGGCACAGAAATATAACTAAAAAAAAAAAAAACATTGCTATAGAAAATAACTGTGCAGTGCTCTCATGAATGTTGTTAGCATGGCTTTTTATGAAAATTAAGAAAATATACTTAATGAAATAGCATAGACTTCTTCATGACTAGTGTTTCCTTCCTTAAAATTACATTGGCTATACTTTTAAATTTCCTAACATTAGAAAGAGATACAATAATATCAAAACACTGAAAATGGATAGGTTTTAAAAACAATGTTTGATTTTCTGTTATTAAAGGAGAAGTTTATTTCCAGAACAAAGATTTACAGATCATGTACTCACCCCCTTGTCATCCAAGATGTTCATGTCTTTCTTTCTTCAATGGTAAAGAAATTGTTTTTTGAGGAAAACATTTCAGAATTTTTCTCCATATAATGGACTGCTATGGTGCCCCGAGTTTAAAAATCGAAAATGTAGTTTAAATGCGGCTTCAAACGATCCCAAATGCAGTTGTAAACAATCCCAGCCGAGGAAGAAGGGTCTTATCTAGCAAAACAATCGGTTATTTTCATAAAAATAATACAATTTATATATTTTTTAATGTCAAATGCTCGTCTTGTCTTTCTCTGCCTGAACTGTTTTTTCTGGTTCATGACAGTTAGTATGTTGAAAAACTCCCATCTCATGTTCTCCCTCAACTTCAAAATAGACTGTTTTACCTTTTTTGTTAAGGGTTTGATCTTTTTTGCATGGTCACTTTGCAAAGCTAGGTCGGTACTTCTGCAGCGATGTAGGATGATTTTGAAATGATTTTTGAAGTTAAGGGAGGAAATACGATTGGAGTTTTTCAACATACCCTAATTGTCTTGAACCAGACTACACAGAGTTCATGCAGAGCAAAACAAGATGAGCATTTGAGATTGAAAAGTATTTAATTTGTATTTTTTTAATCAAAGTAACCAGTCGTTTCGCTTTTTCCTCAGCTGTCATCTTTTAAAACCGCATTTGGGATCGTTTGAAGACGCATTTAAGCTGCATTTTGGAAGTTCAAACTCGGGGCACCATAGCAGTCCATTATATGGAGAAGAATCCTAAAATATTTTCCTCAAAAAACATAATTTCTTTATGACTGAAGAAAGAAAGACATGAACATCTTGGATAACAAGGGGGTGAGTACATTATCTGTAAATTTTTGTTCCGGAAGTAGACTTCTTTAATAGAGGTGGGATTCTCTGTAATCACCCAGAAAACACTATCAACACCCCAGTAACTTCATAGCAAAAGCCTAGCAACCACCCAGAATCTCCTAACAAACAACTAGCAAGACTTTAGAACATCTAGCCAACATGTAGAACATCTAACTGACCAAACTATTTATGTTTTTTAAACAAGACTTCAAGACAAGCCAGCATAAGTTTGTCTTTCAAACTTTTCAATCTATAGTTATTACAGGTATTCCTAAATGCTTACAGATGACTTTCCTGCCCATTAAACTCTCATGAGATCAAAAACACCATAAGAAAAAACTCTTCTCACAGTATACAGCATTAAATTACAGATACAGACGTATAACTCAGCAATTAACTTTTGTTTAAAAAATTATTTTCATTTTATTACTGTAAAGTAATCTTGTAGTAGATGAAAAGCACTAGAAACATTAAAATACCAAAGAATTGTACAATACAGTACAGTAAAAAATTAAATAATAAATAAATAAATTCAGTGTCCGCTGCACATTCGGACAGATTTCATTATAGTACACAGTACTATTAGCAGTTTCTTGATCTCCCGACACAAGAGCAGCTATATTTCTGGCAGTCAGTTTTCAGATCCGCAAAAAAGTAGTACACACACACAAAAAAAAATGGTTACGAATCAAAATTTGACAGTCACATGTTTGAAGCTGTACAACATGTGCTACAGTTTACTGTACAAATAGAATAGTGAAATTTCCATCATCTGATGTACTGGTACTGTTTACTGTAAATGTGTGTGTGAATATGTGAAAGTATAAAACCTGTGTTCAGCCCTCTCCTCTCTCCGTTGTTAGGATTTTATGAAACACTGCTTACATTTATATTTTATTCTCTGGTAATTCTGGGGGGCAGGTGGGGTGGCACAGCTTTTTCTTAGGGTGGCAGTTGCCACCCCGTGCCACACCGGTAGATCTGCCCCTGGACGTAATCAACCAAAAAGCTAGCCGGAAAAAATAATATGAGGCATATCTTGGTCTTGGATTTACAGTTGGTGTGGTGGGAGCATATGAGAGACTTGTGCGTGTTCCCTTTGTTAGTTTTGCATGCAGTTTGTAAAGAGACAAAATGAAGCAAAGCACAGCTAGTCTACACTTTTATTTTCTCCTTTTCTGAATTTGATGTTATCAGGCAAAATGCAAACACAATTGCATTATTATTATTATTTACTTTTGAACAAAGTCTTATTACATGCAAAGTGATAGTATTATAGTGATAGTATATTATAGTTTATAATACTGTTATTTGATGTTACGTTTTTTTAAATGTGATGTTAATAAAATAAGTTTGAATACATTTTAACAGTTCAACTTAAAGCCTAGTTTATTACCATTTTGTTGGGGTGATTGGGGAGAGGTGGGGCTTGGAACCCTTCCCTACCTTCAAAGTGGGGAATGGCAGAAAAAGTTTGAGAACTGCTCTAGGGCTATGTGTAAACATGCAGAAGAGCATTCTCACCCCGAGTCAGTCTATAACACAGGGGTCACAAAACTTGTTCCTGGAGGGCCAGTGTCCTGCAGAGTTTACCTCCAACTTTCCTCAACACACCTGCCTGGAAGTTTCAAGTATACCGAATTCAGTATCAGATTTTGATGCAATTCACTGCCTCTCGAGCTTGTCAGTATTTGAATGAAAAATTTACTTCAGCCAGAAATTTACTTTTGCTATGGAACAAAATAAAATAAAATTTTATAGCTCAGGCCAAAGAGTTGTAGCACAAGTTAGGGTTGATAATAATGACAGAAATGTAATTTTTGGGTTAACGATTCCTTTCATGACAAGCGGCAGCATGTTGTTCTGTCGCTTTAAAAGCTGCATGCATCCGTTTCTCTCTCAACTACTTTCATTTTAGACATAACCTTATAGATAAATCTTGTGTGTTTTTGACAGTATTAGATGCAAAATCAATCAGATGTGAAAGACGCTGTTTGACAGACTCTTACGCTGCGTTCACGCCATATCGTAATTACCGTAATTTCGAGATGACAACAAGGATTCCTTATTTATGATAGGTAACCATAATAAAATTGACCGTTATTCCTTGTGAGGTGTAAAATACTATAATTTATTTTTTACTTTGCAATTTAACGGTTACTTTTCTTAAATGAGTCCACCCCAAAGGTGTGTGCAGCCTTCAAATGCGATTTCCGGAGGATGCATCCTTCTAAATGAGATGCGACTAACATGTGATGTTCTACTCGGAGCTGTTCACATCCTCAGACTCGGAATTATGCTTTTCTATGGCAACACTATCAACGCCTAAACAGAGCCTACGTTGGTCAGGTGGTACAGCGGTCATGTGGTCATATTTCTCAGAAAACTCCCAGTTCACAAGTTTTAATTACAAGTTCTACGAGGACGTGAACGCTTTTTACAAGTTGGAATCTCAGCATGTGAATTAAATGTTTAACTGGCTTTGAAGCAGATGTAAATCACTTTTGTGATTGTGAATATGTGCAGTGTCCCATGAGTGTAACTCTGCTGCAGAGTTAACATTTGATGTGAATGTCACGTTGTACATTGTTATATATTGAGACGGAGGCACCAAAACTGTATCTGACAGAATAGCATCTGGTAGCATTTCTTCAACAGGAAAGGAAGGAAAGGACATGATGTGTGGCCCAGTATGGTGAACCATACTCAGAATTTGTGGGTGCATTTAACCCATCCAAGTGCACACACACACACACACCGTGAACACACACCATGAACACACAACCGAAGCAGTGGGCCATTTTGACTCACTAACCATTTGGCCACAACTGCCCCTAGCCGATCTTGGCACATTTGAATTGTTCACGATCAAAAATCGGCATATCGCACACCCCTAACTACCAAGTATAATCACACACAGATAAGCACAGCGAAATCACCTCACACTATTCAGCGGCAAAACTCTATCGCACACGTGCTACAGTGGTAAATTTATTCATCGCATAGACCAGTTTTTTCGTAGCATGTATGTCGCACTGTACAGCCCTGCAGCACACTTTTTATAGTGTTGATGTGGCAACTAGTAAATACAGTACATTTGGTTATGCTAGCATGTGTGAGAATTTTTAAACCACTTGTGTTATAACTAACCGCATTAGTTTGTGCCCTGTGCTCCCCTACTTATAACGTACATATTCTGCATGACCATATTTTACATCCCCAATTCTACCCAATACATAAACTTAATAATTACCTTACTAACTATTAACAAGCAGCAAATTAAAAGTTTATTTAGGCAAAATTTCACCAAAAAATTTGCTGAAACTGCACTCACCCTCAGACCATTCAAGATCGTGCATCTTAGCTTCCTGGCCAATCACAGCTTGACACTTGAAGTGTCTCTATTTGAACTGCAGTTGATGACGCAGACTTTCCACTCCATCCTCCCCACCACCACCAATATATAAACTTAGAACTCCGTGGACCAGAATATACAATAACATATAAGTTTACCCTCTCCTTCATCTTTGTATGTGTCTCTCGAGAATCTCAGGTGTCAGTTGTATCTCAGTTGAGACTGCAATCTTAAGCGCTTTTTTCCTGGTCATGCTGCTCAAGACACTATTTCAAACTGCATCAATGCGCTTTCGTTTGTTCAGTCAGGATGTGGGACACACTTTAGCATACAGGATGTGCGTGTATGCAAAAAAGTACAGCTGCATTTAATTATTTTCATAGACTGGAAAAACTAAAGGTTGTGTAGTGCCCAACAGATACAGCAGAGAAATAGTGTACTCTAGTGTACTTTTAAATTGCTTTTCTGTTTAATGTTGAATAGAACATAGACACTTATAGTAAGGTCAACTAATGGTAGTGCACTGATTTATGGTTGTGGACTATATAGTTGTGGATTTAACCTTCTCGACAGAAAAGATTAATTCATTGTTTACCTGGGTCTTTAGTCTATAATTAGCTCACCTCACATCTTATCTGACAAGTTTTCGGGTTTGAGTCGTTCATTCATCATGTGACAGCCCTATAGGCTTAACCAATGCAGTGTGAGCCGGAAAAAGAATTGATTAGTTCTTCTCTCGAGTCTTTGAGTTTGAGTCGTTCGTTCATCAAGTGACAGCCCTATAAGCTCAACCAATGCAGTGTGAGCAGGAAAAATAATTGATTAGTTCATCTCTCGAGTCTTTGAGTTCTATTCGTTCGTTCATTACGTAACAGCCCCATAAAATAACAAAGGAGTCCAAAAACCCAAATACTCAAAACAGGTGAACTAACTCCAGTACAGAACCTAATAGGATGTTGCGCATGCACGACTGAACGAATCACTCCCCGAGATGACTCGTTCGTCCCCAGTCACATTAAAGAATCGTTCAAAATGAACGAATCGTTTAAGAACGCCCCATCACTACTTCACACCAACCCTTGCTGCAAGAAGGACAGCATGACTCTGATCCCATCTCCAGGGGTCCTGAACACCACTTGACAAACAGGTGTGTCTCGTAGACTGTGCTCTCTCCAAAGTGATGGTGTCTACTACCCCTTGGACCAGACATGAAGTTTCCAGATGTCTGGACACAGGTGCCTCTCTGAGTCAGCAGATCCTTCCTCAAAGGAATCTGCCAAAGAGGGGCTGTCACAAGGAGTATTAGTCCTGGGAGCGCCACAAGCAGGACCTGCTCCTTGTCCTCCCTGATCTTGCACAACATCTGTGCGAGAAGGCTCACTGGGGGAAACACATATACGCACAGGCCCTGCGGCCAGCCGAGTGTTCCCTCAGTCAGGGAGTAAAACAACTAGCAGTGAGAGGTCTCTGGAGAGGCAAAAAAGTCTACCTGAGCCTCTCCGAAATGTCTCTAGCTCAGCTGGACCATCTGGGGATGGAGCCTCCATTCTCTGGGGAGCGCAGCTCGTGACAGCTCGTTGGCTTCCCGGTTGTGCAAGCCCGAGATGTGAATGGCATGATAAATACGATCTATCTGACATGACTTGAGCACACCATAAGTCCTGTAAGTTGTGAGGTGGGGTCTCCATGGGACTTGATTGTTCAGCACATCCCACAGATGTTTGATTGGATTGAGATCTGGGGAATTTGGAGGCCAAATCAACACCTCACAGTGTTCAGATTCTTCACCTCAAAATTCTTCTGGTGCCCACTGTTGGCACTTTCGGCAGACAGGGGTCAGCAGTGAGGCTTAGCCGCCATTGACCCTGTCACCAGTTCACCACTGTTCCTTCCTTGGACCATTTTGATGGATACTGACCATTGTCGACTGGGAACACCCCACAAGAACTGCAGTTTTGGAGATGCTCTGACCCAGTTGTCTAGCCATCAAAATTTAACCTTTGTCAAACTCAAATCTTGCCCACTTTTCCTGCTTCTAAAGCCTTCTATACACTGCATTTGAGGTTAAAAAGTATATAAATTTTCAATTTGTTTCAAAAATGATCGTTTTGTTAGATAAGACTCTTCTTCCTTGGCTGGGATCATTTAGAGCCATTTGAAGCTGCATTTAAACTTCATTCTGGAAGTTTAAACTTGGGGACACCATTAAAGGCCACTATATGGAGAAAAATTCTGGAATGTTTTCTTCAAGAAACATAATTTCTTATTGACTGAAGAAAGAAAGACATGAACATCTTGGATGACAAGGGGGTGAGTAAATTATCTGTCAATTTTTGTTCTGGAAGTGGTTTTCTCCTTTAATGTGGCTTAAATGGACTAAATCAGTGACATTGGTGCCAAATTTGGGATTATTAAATACTATTAATAATAATAATAATAATAATTTTAATATTAATAACCTTATTAATAGCATTACTATTAATAAAGCAGATAGCCACTAATGCAAATTATGCGGTTTGTTGTGGCAAACAGGATCTAGCACAACATTTGTGTTTCTTTCTTCAAAGGATGCATCTATTTAGCGAATCAAACACTGTACATATGCTAATATGATGCTTTAAAAAACGCTTGGCTAAGAAATCCATCACCAGCTGGTGGTCTGGCTTCATTTGTAGACGGTCCGTTTCAGTGCTAAGACTTGGGATTTTCAATACACAGTCAGGTCCATATATATTTGGACACTGACACAATTTTCTTAATTTCGGCTCTGTATGCCACTAGAATCGAAATGAAACAATCAAGATGAAATTGAAGTGCAGGCCTTAAGCTTCAATTCAGGGAGTTTATATATGCTTTTAACAGTGTTTTATGACAAACGTAACTCAATATAAATTGCAACTACAGTAAAAACACTTTTACTATTCTAAAAACACAGATTTGTGAGCATTATCGGACTTAGGAATGTTAGAATAAACCAGAAACACACGTGATCGTTGTCATGCGGCGAATCTGACCAATCGTGAAACAGCTGTGTCATCATCAGAGCTCCTGCAGCCGCTTTGAAGAAACTGCACTGAGGCTGAGCGGCTGAGTCAGCCTGCTGCTCTCAAATCACTATTACGATACTTTGATGCCACATGTGACCGTCACAAGGCATCTGCGGCGTCTCAAGTTGGACAAAATTTCTAACCAGCATGCACTGCTTCAAGTCAGAATTTGATCGAGCTGCACAGTGCTGCATTAAGTCGAACACACCTTGTGTCTTATGTTCTGATTGGTTCCTTGGTTGCATTTGTCATATTCTCATTGGTTGTCTTAGTCATGTGTCTTGTTTTTCATTGGTTGGTTTGTCATATGACCCTCTTTGTTTAGTATAAATATATTGCCCATGTTGCTGTTGGTGCGCTGTGGCTCTGTTTCTGTTCAAGTCTGTTTCTGTTTCATCCCAAGCCAAGTCTGTCCATACCAAGCCAAGTCTACTCATGCCAAGTCAAGTCAGTAAAACAGATCATCTAAGGAGGCGTGAGATGTGCTAGCAATACAAAGTTACAGTTGTTCAGAAGAGAAAGGAAAGGAAGAAATAGTGGAATTATAGTGTGTATACTCTTAAAAATAGAGGTGCTTAAAAAGGTTCTTCACAGTAATGCCATAAAGGAACCATTTTTGGTTCCACAAAGAACCATTCAGTCAGTGGTTCTTTGAAGAACCATCTCTCTGTTACCTTTTTATAATCTGAAGAAGCTTCTTTCACCACAAAGAACCTTTTGTGAAACAGCTTTTGTCCATTTCCAAAATATAATGTATCACCCCCCTTTTCATCCAAGATGTTTATGTCTTTCTTTCTTCAGTCGTAAAGAAATTAAGTTTTTTTGAGGAAAACATTTCTGCATTTTTCCCCATATAATGGACTGATGGAAGATTTTGAACTTCCAAAAGGCAGTTTAAATGCGGCTTCAAACTATCCCAAATGCGGTTGTAAACGATCCCAGGCGAGGAAGAAGGGTCTTATCTAGTGAAAAGATTGGTTATTTTCATTTAAAAAAATACAATTTTAATAATTTTTTGAATCTCAACGCTCATTTTGCCTTTCTCTCCCTGAACTCTGTGTATTCTAGTTCAAGACAGTTAGGGTATATCAAAAAACTCTGATCGTATTTTCTCCCTCAACTTCAAAAATCATGTCAAAATCATCCTACATCACTGCAGAAGTACCGACCCAGTCTTTGCAAAGTGAACATGCAAAAAAGATTAAACACCCTTAACAAAAAAGGTAAAACAGTGATGTAGGACGATTTTGAAGTTGAGGGAGAACATGAGATGGGAGTTTTTCAACATACCCTAACTGTCATGAACCAGACAAGACAAGACAAGCGTTTTGCATTAAAAAGTATATAAGTTGTATTATTTTTATTAATATAACCGATCATTTCGCTAGATAAGACCCTTCTTTCTCAGCTGGGATTGTTTACAACCGCATTTGGGATTGTTTGAAGCCATATTAAACTGCATTTTGGAAGTTCAAAATCAGGGGGACCATATCAGTTCATTATATGGAGAAAAATCCTGAAATGTTTTCCTTAAAAAAACATAATTTCTTTACGACTGAAGAAAGAAAGACATAAAGATCATGGATGACAAGGGGGTGAGTAAATTATTTGTAAATTGTTGTTCTGGAAGTGGTCTTCTCCTTTAAAGGTGCTTTATGGAACCATTTAGACAAAAAGAGTTCGTCTATGGCATCATGAAGCACCTTTATTTTTAAGTGTATATATGCACATACTGTACTTCACATAAATAAGTACACCAGCTCTGAACAAAAAAATATATATATTTTTTTTTTAATAATTACAAATACAATTCAAAGAAAGATGACAAGATTGAAATGTATTAAACATAAGCTTAATAAAAACAGAAACATACGTCATTAATATATGTAAAATAAGTCAATAGACAAAATTAAAAGATGGGTGGCTCCAAAATCAAATGTTTGTTTGTTTTTTTGTATGTGTTGAAATTTCTGGCAAAAGGTCAAAACTAATTTGACCTTTCTACTGCATAGACAGCCAAATTTTATTAAAACTTTTCAGTGGTGAATAATTCTTTTAATTGCTTATAGAAAAAATGTGGTTTTATCCATTTCTTGAATACTGTAAAGAAATTTGCAAGTGGGCTTGTGAAGAGCAGTGAGGGTGCCTTTCTGTGATGGCACCACAAGGTGCTGCTAACTCACTGATCACAGGCATCTGGAGGGGGGTTATAGTTTTGTGAGGAGTGAATTAGGCCTGTCATGATAACAACTTTTTCTTGTGCAATATATTGCCCCAGAAATCATTGCGATAAGGTATATTATTTTCATTTTAAGACCATTTTATGCTACTAAATATATAATCATAATATAACAGAATAATAATGCAATAAGCCTATACAATTTTAAATGACAACAAACTTTTAATTCTTAAGAATATTTAGATCATGGAAATTAGGTATTAAAATATTATATACCTTACAAAATGCACCTATCAGCAATCTATAAGACAAATGTATGCAGAAAATATAACAAAACAGAAGAATACATTTGAGTAAAGAAATATTTGTTATAAAACTAATGAAACTTTATGTGTCTTCACTTCTGTGAATTGTGCAGTTTCTCTTGGGCTTCTTATTGTTTGAACAGCATCATTGCTTTAGAAGTGTCTCCATCTGATCAATTTCTCTGGAGACATCTAGAAATATATGTATTACAAAATGAATATGTGTTACAAAGTGTTGCACAATTTACATAAACATGTAGAGTGATTGAGAATAATCAGCCAATACCTTACAATGCAAAGTGTCTTGTTTAATTTAAAAAGATTTCATTTTCTCTTACCCATCAATGTCGTATTGATGCTTTGTGACAGTGAGAGATCCATTGCTTTCTTTAGTCCTGGTTCAAGAACATCTTTTATGTGCAGCTGCACAAAGAAACAAAAGAATCAGTTTAATCGTTTAATACACGCTTGTCTTAATACATGCTTGTCCTATTAAAGGTGAGATCAATACCTTTAATTGATTTAACTTTTTAAGCACTTCCATTTTGGCTTTGTTGAACATGTGGTGTTTTTTCTCATTGACTGTGTTTACTAGCATATCTTGCCTTTCCTTTATGGATCCTGTTCCTGTCAGGGCTGCAGCTTCTAAAATAAGAAACATTTAGTTGGTGAATATTTGTTTGCAGCAATTAAAATAAATAGTTTGTGATTAAATCACATTTTAATGCTTGCTTACTTTCATAGCAGGGAGACATTTCATTCTGAATGGTTTTTATAATTGATGAGTAGATGTCTTTCCCTAATTCAACAGTTTCTCTATTAAGCAATTCCTTCAGTTTGGATTCCTTTTAGAAGGAGTGGAAAAAAGTCAGAAAAGTCTTTTTATCAATGTATCTGAGTGTGTCAGTCCCTCCATTAATATATTAACAGTTTGTTCAGTGCATTTCATCACTCTCTGGTTTATTAATCTGCAAGTGTAAACTTTACTGGATGAGATGGCAAACTTAAACCTGTTGTTAATTATTTTTAATAAACAAAAACAGACACAGAGAACCAGGGCCAGGTTAAATATGTCTTGTGCCCATGAGAGAACAACTTGCTGAACTCACCTCTGTTTTGACGAAGTTCTGAATGTGACGTATCACAGAAGATCTGAGGTACGCAGGGTCACTCTGGATGATAGTGAACTTATCAATCTGTTCTTGCACTGACCTCCC
The DNA here is from genome assembly GCF_022985175.1 of Labeo rohita. Taxonomy (NCBI): domain Eukaryota; kingdom Metazoa; phylum Chordata; class Actinopteri; order Cypriniformes; family Cyprinidae; genus Labeo; species Labeo rohita. Next base: position 26,527,017 of record NC_066887.1, read on the forward strand.
TGTTTTTCCACTCACACTGAAGCCATAAAATCCAAAACCAATTAGAGTTTATATTAAAAAGTGTTATTTTTTATTTATTTTTTCATTAAGTGTTGTTGTACTACTTGAGACATAATAATATTTTGACATAAGTACAAGTTTGTTTGTTTTTATGTAAAAACGTTTATAACAAACAACAATTAAAGCATTTTAAAAACTAGTAAGCTGCATGTCACATATATCATGTCACTTATACAGCTGTATTATCTTTTTTTTATTAAGTATTAAGTTAGTTTAGATAAATGTTTATTTATTAATGCTTATCAAATAAGTTTTATGTATTTATGTAGCATCAAACGAACAATATAACATCACTTTTTGGGAAAATGGCGTAAATAATAAAAATGAAATTTGCTGAAACTGGAAAGGCCTGCACTCTAAAAAAGATGGTTCTTTAAAGATTCAGTAACACTTTAGGATAACACTAAAAAATATGGGCCAATTCTCAGTATTAACTAGTTTCTTATTAGCTTGCCTATTATTAACACATTGGATATTTATCAGTACTTACAAAGCACATATTTTGCATGAACATATTCTACAACCCTAATCCTAGACAATACCCAAGCTTATCAACTAACTCACAAACTATTAATAAACAGCAAATTAGGAGTTTAGCAACTCAAAAGTCATAGTTATTGGTTTGTTAATAAGAACTGGATCTTAAAATAAAGTGACCAAAGGTTCTTTACAAATAGTAATGGTTCTATTTAGTACCATATCATTCTGAAAAAGTGTAAATTCCCTGTGCTCACATCAGAACACTTGCCCAGTCAGATTTAGGGGCTAAATGTCAGATACATATCTATAACTGATTATGCTGATTCCCTAAACTTGCCTCGAGTCATTGACCAACCATTATATTGTTTTCATTGTTTTGTGACCTAAACAAAGGAAGACTGAAAATAGAATGATAAAACAACTTACGGGAAAATCTGGCTGAAATTTTCATAAATGTTTTCATGCAGGGGTTTTGCCAATTTCTTGTTCAGATCTAGGACTGCATCGCAGTTTTTATGCCAATAGCATCCATAATTCTTGCACAAAGTTTGAATGATTTTATGGAATCCTCTCCCATCTTTTTTCTGAAAAAAAAAGAAAAAAGTGAGTAAAAGTGTTAAACAGACATGAAAATGGTGATACTTTTTATATATTTGAATCACACTCACAGGTGCTACCAGTGCCTTTGCGGAAGCAACACATGATTGCACTGATTCTTCCACTCCCTTTGAGAGACACTTCTCCAGATCATTAGAAATGTTGTCAAAATATTTGTCCATTTCACTTAGCGCCACCTTCAGATTATTTTCAAGATCCATGCGGATGGCGACTTTCATCTCAGCCTAAAACACATCCATACAACAGTAGTGAATTACTAAATAATATACCAAAATTCTGAAAACATCTGCATGTAAAACATGTATAATTTTGATGCATACTGCTTTCTTGTCTGTATCCAGCTGGACACTTTGGATCAGAGACAGAACTCCTTTTGCCTCAGACACATAATCTCTGGTCAGTTCTCGGTTAATGCTCTTGTTAAGGCTCCTCAGAACATCCTGCAGCTTTGGGATTTCTACAGAAAGGTGTGATTTTGATTAATTTGTTCAGTGCTTTGCCTGGCACATTTAATGACATTTTGCTTGACTCATTTAAATTTCAGCTTGTTTAAAATATGCAGGTAATTACAGAAAAGACTATTTATTTATTTATTTATTTTTAATGGGGCTGAGTGATACGGCAAAAAATAAAATCATATTTTTTTTCTTTCAGAAAGTTTGAACTTTTCTCAGTTTTTATTTGGACTTTTTTTCTTTCTTTTTTAACATTTAACTCGTCAGCTTTAAAATGTAACAACAGCTTGATTCATGTTTTAAAAAACACTCTTTAACTCATGTTCATGATCACTCATTATGTGTTCGGATCATTGTTTTATTATAACTGTTACTATTACTAGCATATTGTCAATGTGTCTAAAACCAATAACATTTTCTAATATTTCAATATCGCGATTCCTTGATTTATAAAAAATTAAATCATGGCAAAACATTAAATTAGAATTAAGAGAAAATCTGAAAGAGAAAAAAAAAACATCCAACCCTACTTCATTTATACATTTTGTGTGTTCTAATGAAGAACTGTACTGTAGTAACAAGGAGAGTTTTACCTGTTTCAGCAGATTCCAGATTTAAGCTGGTGTCGAAAAATGCATTGGAACTTACAGTAAATACTTGAAGAAAATCACTGTCAGTTCTGAATTTTTTCTATAAATAAATATAGAGGAAAAGCAAATAATTAAAAATGTAAAAATAATTAAAAATGATTAAAAACGATAGTAACAAAAAGAAATGGTGTTAACGATGGTAAAGAAAATACCTTGATTTCAGATTTTTCAAACTTTTCTTTCACCTTTGTCTTGACATCTTCATTTCTATGACGTATGCACAGTATTTTCTGATCCTGAATGATTAAAAACATGTGAAAATAAGGGGTGTCGTAATATAAGGCAATTTGAAATCTGTTTAAATGACTGAATATACATACTTCTTAAACTATTTATATAATATTTAGAATATTTTTAAAAATATATATATTTCTTAAATTTATAATACACTTTCATTTATAATACACTTAATTTTTATTACACTTTAATCTCTATCGATTGTTTCTATGTCAATTACCTCATAATAATAATAATATTAACCTCAAAAGATTTTTTTATAAACAAAATATATGTAAAACCTGTAAACTATATTAAACAGTTCTCAACCTTTTTCCTTCTCCAACTACTACAATGCCTCATGCTATTTTTTAAACAAAATAAATTCAAGATTAAGTTATTTCAATGTCCCCTTGGAGGATCACTGAGGACTACGGTGACCGGGAGGGGACACCTTCGGTTCACTTAAGTTTGTCGCGGCCACGACATAACAACTCGTGGGAACGTGATATTACGTCGCGGCCACGAGATCATTTTGTCGAGGTGACGACATCCTTATGTCATGGCCACGAGATGCTATGATGAGGGAACGACATCCATCTCGCTTTGCCTAACGTTCTGTAGGCCCTATATGCTAGTATTTGCTATATTTTGCAAATACTGTAAACGACAATTATGCCAATAAAGTTTTGACAGAAGTTTTGATTGTATTTATGCCCCTGTGTGACGATAAATGATTTACAAATGAAACTACGTGAATATATAGGCTAGTCTATTAATTAGACGAAATAAAATAGAATATATGTCAAATTCAACCTTTAAACTGCATTCCAGTAAAAATCCCAATATAGCATATTTAAAATTGTACTGGCATGTCAAGCATTTAAGTAAAGAGATCGAAATTAAGGTAAAAAAAAAAAAAAAAACTAATATAAAGGAATGATACAAATATTACAGAAAAAGAGGATCAGTTAATGGACTTACAAGACTGTGGGATGCATGAAATGTTTGTAGGACTATTTGATATACTTCATGTAATATTTATTAATGATCACCTTCTTTTGAATGCTGTCTACATCGAACACAGATGACATTCACGTAGACAGCATCGCATAATATTATCATTTAATATTGTATTAATTTCTAAAATAATTAATATAATAATTCCTTAATTCAAAATAAAATATTAATAAACCTATCTCTGATAATCCCGGGTTACTATGGTCACGCAGGTTTGTTTACGCATTAAACTCGTGGCCACGAGAAGCGCATGTCGTTTCCTCAACATAATAAGACGTGGCCACGAGAAATGGATGTCGTTCCCTCATCATAGCATCTCGTGGCCACGACATAAGGATGTCGTTACCTCGACAAAATGATCTCGTGGCCACGACATAATATGACGTTCCCACGAGTTGATATGACGTTCCCACGAATTAATATCTCATGGCCATGACATAATATCACGTTCCCACGACTTGATATATCGTGGCCACGACACACTTAAGTGAACCGAAGGTGTCCCCTTCCGGTCACCGTAGAGGACCCCTAGTGTGTCTTTCCTCCTGAAATTTTACATGAATTAAATTCCAGTAACAATCCCATTTCCAGAAAAGTTTACATATTTTGTAAAATACAACAAAAAGAAGAATCTGTTGTTTGTAAATTCTCTACCATGTCGTTTGTGTAAGGAAGCCGTGCAGATCTAAAAAGACAGATAAAAAAGTCAAAAAGGGTTGTTTTGAAATTCTGGGGCCATATTTACAAAACACCTTGAGGCTAAAAGTGACAGATTTAGGAGACACTCTTAAAAATAGTGGGGGCACAAGTCAGGTCTAATACCGTACTCCTAAAGTTTTACTCGAAGAATATTTCACAAAGTGTTTTAGCCCTAAAAACAGCTCCTAAATCTGTGGAAAGTTAAAGGTAGTTAACCTCTAGTTGACCTCTAATTCACCAAATCACAAACCCTCCTAAAATGGATTTTGCTCAGAAGACACCTTACAATGTAAACATTTTAGAAATATTTCACAATAATTTGCCCTTAATTTAATTTAATTATTTCCTAATTTTCATGTACAAGTTGGGCAAGAAGTAACAGCTGTTCTTGTGTGCAGTTTGGTTTTCTTTTGCACAGTGTTTTACTGTCAGCCATGATTATTCTAGTATATTAATTAAAGCATTCCTTAGTAAGGTCTCAGCAGCTTTGTGAATTGGTTTTAAAAGGAAACTCTTACTGCTATTTCAGAGAACTCTTAGTGGTTAAATAAAATATTTTATGAATATGGCCCCTAAAAGACATACAATATCAATAACAACTTATACTATATTCTCCAAAGGCATATCAGCAATCCTGGGGGAAAAAAATAAATAAACAAAATAAATAAATATTGATTGGCACATGAAGAGTCACCTCAATGTAATTGGTCAAAAAAGTGTGATCCACTCTTAGATTCTTTTTTGCCGTTTACATAAGGCATCCATCACAGAGACAAAATTCTCAGCGACACCTATTTCAGTAATAGCAGGACAGATTGCAAGAACATTTTATGCTATGATTTAGGCTATAAATAAAATATAATAATACTTACAGCCCATTTAATGATAAAGATATTCTAATTCTAACCTCATATAGGCTCCTGGATTGATATCATCAGTCTTTGTACAGATGAAGTTGATGTGTTTACATTCTCTTCCTGGTCCCAGTTCCTCACTGCAGTGCTTTAATATCCCCCAGGGATATCTGTCAGTGATTGCTCGATTGATAGCACTTACAATCCACACAGAATAGCACTCTGACAGTTTCTGCGGGATTTGAAATAGTAAGTTAGAGGACAAGCTTGTAGTAACATTTGATTGTGTGGTTTTATAACATTTATTTTGAGTAAGTAATATATTTACAGATTTCCACAGGTCATCTCTAGTCTTATTGCAGTCTTCAGTCCCAGGAATATCAACAATCACAATGTGTTCCAGAAGTTCATGACAATCTGGAATCTTGATATTGACACTCTTCAAAAGCGGCCAGTACCAGCCACCGGGACTTGACTTACTGTGTTGTATGAACCGTGCAACATCACTAGCAAATTCAGACATCTGTGGAGGAAATAATTTGTTAATTTTACTTAGAAATACATTCAAAATACATTATTATTAACAGTATTAGTAGTATTAATGATCTAATGAAATTGATTTTTGAAATATATGAAAAAAAACAGTTACATCACTCTTTGAGATTGTTTTTTTACTGATGGACATTAATTTTTCAATCTCAGCATATTTGTCATCTTTCTTGAGCTCTTCTAATGTTTTCTGGTCTGCATCAGCTCCATACAGCGCAGTGATCTTTTCTTCAGCAATTTCAATCAAGTCATCATTCCTGTCCTCACTGTCATCTTGTAAATCTCTGAAAAGATCTTCCAGCTCTTTCTCCCACTCCTGCACAGGCACAACATAGAAAATACTTTTTTTTTTCTTTTCCTCCAGTCTGATTTATTTTTATATTTATTAAGAACTCCCATTAAAGTCATGGTAAGATGAGTGTAAATGGGGAAACCTCTTTAGAGATGAATTCGATCTCTGCTGTGTAGTTGGAGTCAGTCAGATTGGCTTCCACCTGAGTAACAACAGATGTACAGGCACCAAAACAACCAGATGGCAGGAGATCTTTTTCCCCCAAGATTGCACTTAATAGGGAGCTTTTTCCTTCTCCTGCCCTTCCAAAAATTCCAATGGTTGCCTTCTTTCTGTTGACTGTATACATTTTATTTATCTTTGAAATGATTTCATTGTGCATATTGATTGTGTGGGCCAAGTTATCAGTGACTCTTTTCATGATTTGCTTTGCCTTCAACATGATCTCCATATCTGTGCACAATGAAGAAGAAGAAAATCATAGAGGGGATTATTTAAAGCACACATTTAATAAAAAAGTGTGGAGACTTGCTAGTCAGCCAAGTGACCAGTTAGTCTAGTAGTGACAGATTCAGATTGTACTTGCCTGTTGTCAGTAGTGACTCTCTACTTGAGTCAGACAATTCACAATCACGTTTTCTTTTAGTACCTATGACAGAATTAATTCTGCTCATTATATTTCCTCAATATTCAAAAAGTAAATCACACACTGATCTAGCCATTCTGGGATGTATGGAAAGTAGCGACATATAAAATCTTGACAGATTAAGAATGTACTTGCCTGAAACCAACGTTTCAGAAAGATGTTTTCTTTTTGTAACTGCCAAATAATTCATAAGATTCATTTTGTTTTAATCACAGGCTTTAAAGCAAACTTTTAAAAATGTATTGTGCACTGAAAATCTTCCACTTTGCTTAGCTCTCAATGATCATTTATTCTTGATTATTCTTGCTATGTTAAAATGCATGAATACAAGAATTTGGCTTCAGCAGAGTGCGAAAAGTACCATATTTTACCTATTTTTCTAAATATTGTAGCTATGGTTCTGGAGGCTGAGAGAGCTTTATTAATGTGCCACACATTGCTTGGGTCTCAGTATACATTTTTAAAAGTTTTTAACTTAGCATGCCATCCCGAAATGCAACACGCGTGGCAAGAGAGAATTATAAATAACCCTAGTGACCGCAAAAAATGACACCTTGCAAACTACTGTGATATTAAACAATGCTTATGCGTTTTTTATTGTCAAATGTTTCATATTTATCCATTAGGTGAAGAAAGACATTTAAGCGATTGTTACAAAATTGACTCACCATGAGGGGAAAATCTAGAAATTTGAAGAGAAGATGCTGGTGCAGGATGCAGTGTAGATCTGAAAAGAAAAAAAAACAAGTAACAGAAATTAATACAAAATAATTAATAGAAAGCAAAATAACAATCATTTGAAACAAAAGTACATTTGTTTGTTTCAAATGTATTTAAATATTTTCTTTTTATAAAAGTATTAAATATCTCTCAATATTCCTTACCTTTCTTTCTGTTCTTTTAATGCTTTTTGCTTCTCTTTAGCCTGTTCATATGTCGCTACAATAAAATATATAAAAAAAATACAACAAAACAGTAGTTAACAACAGCAAAATAATAAATTTGGGTGAATTATTTGTTTAGCTATCTTGCTTGTGGAAAAAAAATATTACCGTGATCATTCTTATCTCAATGTATCTTTTCCAAGCATTGTTTCACTTTATCATGCCACTGATAAATATAATATATATTACACAGAGGATGTAAACAGGATTTTTTTAAATAGAAATTATTACCACATTCCCCATGGACTTGAATATTTAACATCTCCCATGGATTTCTGCTTGGAACAGGAGGCTCAAGTCTGTTCTTTACAGCTTCTGTGCACTTCTCTGGTGACTTGAATGGAGGCCAATAACAATGTGTCCTTTCTTCATTCTGCCATATTGCTGGTATCACTGTCAGCTCATTTGATTTTTTCAAGGTAACAACTTTATAGAAATTTAGCCTAGTAAAAAAATAGTTACATCAAAAACAAGGGTATATTAAAACAGAAATAAACTCTGAACCCAAATCTTTAATTTCAAAGAGAATGTCTTTCATATTATACCTGCTAAGCAAGTTGAGTAATGATCATCTTTTGAACAGTTTAATTAAGAAAATCTCTAATACTTGCCTATCTTTCAGTGCTCTTTGTTCCACTTGGTAATTTACAGCCTCCTCATAAGTGTCTGCCATTAGATAAAACATTTTAGTAGGTTAAAGGAGAAGTCCACTTCCAAAACAAAGATTCACATATAATGAAATAATATGGAGAAAAATCCTGAAATGTTTTCCTCAAAAAACATAATTTCTTTACAACTAAAGAAAGAAAGACATAAACATCTTGGATGACAAGGGGGTGAGTACATTATATGTGAATCTTTGTTTTGGAAGTGGACTTCTTTAAGAAACTGTAAAATATTATAATAATATTGTTATACTGCAAATTATTTAATTATACATTATAATTTAATACAAGCTAACAACCATCTTTCAGTGTGATGATGAACATTTATAGCTGCATTAACTGAATAAAAAGGATCTAAATATCTGTATTTCCAGACCTCGTGGCACTTTTAAATAAACTATATGGCCAAAGATTTGTGGACATTCCCTTTATATTAAGTTCAGGTCTGGGCTTTCAACCTAAATTACATTAAACTAACTTTCAAAAAACTCAAGTGAATATCACATAGCATCAAATTTTACAGTGCAGCATTTGTTTGTTAACAAGACTTGTTTTTACTGCAATTTCTAGTAATATTCAGTTTTAATTCATTAAAATGCTGAATCACAAACATTTGGCTGAACAGCGTGCATCACATGTATAAAAACAAATAATTTTAAATCTGTTACCATATTTTTCATGAAAGAGCACATTTAATTTCTCCCATGGTTTCTCTCCTGTTGAAGGCTTAAGATTGCTCTTAACTGCTTCCAAGTACTTCTCTGTTGATTTGAATGGCGGCCAGTAACATTGTTTTTGGTCTGTGCTCAACCAGTCTGATGCTACTACCATTACTTCATCTGTATCTTCCAATGTAACAACAGCAAATGTCAGCCTAACAATAAAAAATAAAATGACATATTAAAACTAAAATCTTTGCTGTTCAATATTAACATGTATGCATTCACATAACAAGTCCAGCATTCACAATGGAATTAAAAGCAAGGTTGTGCTGTGCAGATGCAAGCAAATTTTAGTGAGTGAGCAAAAGTAGCCACTAGTGGGACACATTGCTGAATGCTGTTGGTTATGTATGACCACAGGGGTAGTTTTACATTATTCAACATAATGTTGATTGTAAAGTTCTTAATAAGAATTCATCACATGCTATTATTATCAACAAAATATTTGCAAACTATGCTTTTATTTTGCAGTATAAAATAATGGAGCAAAATACTAACCCACTGTTTTAAAAGAGATACTATATGTTTTAGATAGTAACCCACAAATCACACTATTTATATAAAGCTACATTATGCAGCAAAAAAAATCCTATCCATTAGAAATCTCAGCGTGAGACTGTTGTTGCAGTTACATTGAAGCTCCACTTAAAACAGGCCTTAAAGATTGCCATCTTAAAATAGAGATGCTTCATATACTAAAATACACTTTTATTTGTTAGCCAAAATGTCTGTTAATAAATTATAAGTTAGGTATTGTCCTGATTGTGTCATCCTCACCCGCTATCCACTGACTGGTTGTCCTCCTCATATACCATAAGCTCATAAACACTCTTTTGAAAGTCTCTTTCTTTGGATTCATCTTTCCATTCATCACAATCCTCAGTCTTAATGAAGGCCATTAGAATGCCTGGAAAAATAATTTATTAGTCAAATTGATCAGATGATACTAACAATTGTAAGTTTCAGTCTTTGTAGAACATAATTATCATTAAAACTGGCTGTCTGAAAAAATCCCTTTGAGGAAAACATTGACATTACACATCGAGTATGCCACTGCAGCTGCAATTTGAAAAGGAAAATTCAAAATTTTTTTAACTACAAAAAAATCTCGATATCTTGACAGACTAGATGTTTTTGATTTTTCTGCAGTTGGTAGGTCTAGTCATTATTTATTATCATTGAATTTCGTGATGGGTAAAACGATGAAGACAAAACAGTTGTAAACCATAAAGTGCCTGATGAAAGAAAAATAATCTCTATTAAACAGTAAGAAATATTATTTTCACTAGTTGCACAGTTTCCTCATGGGTACAAATTGTCAAATTGAAGTAAGTAAATTAAAAAATAATTACCAAAAATAAATAAATACATAAAGAATCAATAAAATCTAAATCAACTAAACCTAGATAAATACAAATATAAAATAATCCGGGTTTTGTTATTATTTCTCATAATCATTGTTTACTGCATAATCTAATGTAATGAGTTAATAGTTTTGGCAGATGTTTCAACATTACAAACCTGGAACATTAATTTGTTCCACAAAGTAGAGTAGGATTTTAATAAAATGTGATCTATGTGACCCTAGCTCGCCAATTCAAATCAATAGGCTTGGACAGATTATCAGAATTATCAGAACCACCTGCAAACGCAGTTTTAGGGGTTGGGTACGCTAGTAGCTTTTCCTGATTTGTATTTTCTGCACAGCAAGATCTACTGCCTACGTTTTCAACACATTTCTCAACAAAAATTAACATCGACGAGTTTTGCTCCTTGTTTTTAGTTTAAAAAAGGTGAAAACGGTAAATTAAAGTCCTGGCTAATAAAGTTTGACTGAAGATAGACGAAGCTGTTTTAGACGCACGTTCTTCTTTCAAGTTGTAATACCATCGTTCTTTTACTTTACTGTACATTAATGTAATAAAAGTTACCTTGTATGTTTCATTACCTTGTATGTTTTATTATCCTCCTTTGCAGGTTTTGGGAAGACACGCTTTTTCACCTTTGAAATAACGGTAGTGATGTTAAGTTCAACACGGAAGCTCCGAAGCCTGTATAAAACCCCCCCCGACAAATTTCACTTTGAAGCAACTGTATCAGAGCTCGATTCGTTTTGAAAAAAAACGTGATCTATGACGTTCGAAGCTTCAGTAACCTAAATTACACGTGACTGCTTCAGTACCTGGTTGGAAAAACCTCAGTGCTGTTTCCTTTACGTTATTACATGTGTTAACATGGTTTATTAATTTATTTTTAATCGTAATTTATATATTGAGCTCAAAAATTAACTTTGGCCGTAACAGTCTGGACTGAGGCAAAGTTAAAATAAACAGATCATAGATTTAATTTATGAATTTATGTTTCATTTATTTTACTTATTTTAGTGCTAGTACACAGACACAAATGAATGACTTTGACAATGACCATTATTTATATACAATAAAATAAAACAAATAATTGTACAACCAGATGTGAAACCAGTGGCTGTTATGGAACAGAGCACTTTGGAAGGTGTTATACATTTTTACGTCCACTAGATGGCCACGACATGAACCGTTTTAAAAAGCTTTGACAATTCACCATCACTAAATAACAATTAATTCTTCTTGCTGAGATCTAGTTAACAGGAGAGCGGTGCCTTGTTTACAACTTATAGAGCTAGTAAAATATGTGGAAAACAATTTGATGTCGTTATTGATTATATAACAAACCTTAGCATTACACCTGGTCCGAGACGCATCAGATTTAGTTCTGAAATGACAAAATCGCATCCAATCAGAGCGTATGTTTAAAACACAGTGCGTGAAAGTTTTTGTAATTTATTATAACAAAGAAAGAGCAGAGACGATGTAAATAATATATTCAGTATGCAGTGTAGAGAGCTTCATTAATTAAAACGCACGTTTGTAAGATCGCAATTAACTAAGACAAGTGACCGTTTTTTATGATTATGATTTTATGATTGAGTTTGCAAAAGTGAAATTGAGTTTATACAACAGTTTTATACATTTTTTATTTTATACAAAAGTTAATATTAAGTGACTTACATTTTAGGAACACTGTTGTCTGACTGTGCTACAAAAATAGCTCCGAACAAAGCGCCAAACAGCGCCGTTTCGTTTATGAATGAATCTACGTTTTTGAATCGATTGAATAAATGATTGTCACAAAGACTTTGACTTATACTGCCACCTACTGGCGGTTTCAGTTTCATTTTTAAAATATAAATTGAGTCATTTAAATCGTTTAATATTTCTATATTCAAAACTTTATATTTAAAACATTCTCATAACACTGTTATTTTGAAATGCATTAATGCCACCTCTGAATCTTGTCAAAAAATCTAAACTTAATGCCACATTTGTGCTCTTCTGTGCCGTGCAAAGGTGAATTGTTGCTGATTTCATTTGACTGGTAACTTATTCTTCCTGATTGTATATTATTTTTATTTAATTTATTGTTTAATTCAATTTTTTTAAGTAAATCTAAATTTTTATTGCCCCATAGATGACCTTTAATAATGTTAGAAAAATGGCATTACAACGGTAAAAAAACAAACAAACAAAAAACTTAAAGAAGTCAAATATCCCTTTATAAGGGGATGGTTAATTTCTGTCATGTGACCAGAAAGTGTTTCTAACTAATTCTTTTTTTCAGTAGGAGCACACAATATACAACAAATCTTTAATTTGGCCATAATTGCAGGTGCAGGTCTTAATATCCAGGTCTAGAGAAAATATTAAGTTTAATGTTATTATAAAGGGTTTTATAATGAAATACACCAGGACAGCTATAAGTTAAATTTGTATGAAATTGAATTTATACAAGTTTTATTCATTTCTGATTTTATACAAAAGTTAATATTAAGTGACTTACATTTTAGAAACACTTGTCTGATTGTGCTATATTTCGTCAACAAAAATAGTTCCAAATACAGTCACAGCTGTTTCCTTTATGAATGAATCTACGTTTTTCAATCGATTGAATGAACGATTCAGTCACAAAGACTTTGACTTATGCCAACAACTGGTGGATTTAGTTTCATTTTTAAAATATATATTCAGTCATTTAAATAATTTAATATTTCTTCAAAACCTTATATTAAATCTTATTTTTAATTTCATAACACTGTTATTATGAAATGCATTAATGCCATCTCTGAATCTTGTAAAAAAAAATCTGTATTCCTTAATGCCACATTTGTGCTGTGCAAAGGTGAGTTGTTGCTGATTTCATTTGTCTGGTAACTTATTCTTTCTGATTGTATCATATTATTTAAATTTTATGTATTGCTTAATTCAAATTGTTGAAAAAAATATATACAAATCAACTTTTTTATTGTCACAAAAGATGACACAATTGATAAAGTTACAAAAATATCACTTTATAATGGGAAGGTTAATTTCTGTTGTTTCTGTCATTATAAAGGGTTTTATAATTAAATACAACCGAAAGGACATCTAAAATGACCATTATTACCCCACCCCCCAATTTTAGTAGATGCTAAGGAGTAAACCTTCTTGCTTTCTAATCAGGGTTTGTTGTAAAACTGAAATAATTTTATTATACATGAGTACAGTATTATACATTATTGTATTGTAAAATAGGTTTAGCTGCTTACTAGTACTGTTGACAGATATTGGTACAAACAGCATTGTTAATACTTTAAAGGGAGAAAAATTAAGTATTTATTTTTGATAAAGCAGTATGCATACTTTGTAAAACAATTTCCAATGCTGCTAGACCTTTCAGAATCAATTCACCCAAGCAAAAATGCATCAAGTGAAGCTCATATACAGAATCGCTATAAGACAAGCTTGATAAGGAATAATAAATACAGGTGCAGCAGGAAATTGCACACATTTCTACCTCTCAGTTAAGGCAGAGATCAAACACAGTGAAGATAATCTAACCCACAGATTAGTCAATACACAGAAGTCAAAAGCCACACAAATGATATTGACACCATCTGATCTAGGGTGCACCCGGCATCTCTCAGACTCAGACATCTTCAGATTGCGTCTAGTTTTCAGAATTCCTTTAGTTTGTGGATCAGGGGTCACTGGGATTGAGGCAGAGGGCGTCGGAAGAGCAAGATATGTGGTTCTATAAAGAAAAGAATAGAACATGTACATGAACAGTGACAACAGTAGAGACAGAACATATTTGGGCAACGTTTTAACATCCTAGCAAACACACACATACCGGGCTGATGGATCATGTAATGTACCCATCCTTGACTCTGCTGAACACCCAAATTCCTCCATTCTGTCTCTGACATCAGATGGGTCTTGGGAACTCTTTTAGCGATGTCCTTAGGAAGCATGACATGCCTGAAAAGAAACATAAAACAAACATACTAACTTACACTTTACCCTCATTTTAAATGCCATTTTAACAACTCAGAAAATACACTTAAGTACCATGTTTCTACTTATCCTGATTTTATGAAAACTAAATATTACTGTCAACTTTTTATTAGTAATAACATTACATGCACAGCACTGCTGTCTCTGGGACTCCAAAACATAGCCTAAACACGATAAACATCAGTGTTGGGGAAAGTTACTTTTAAAATGAATACATTACAATTTTGCATTACTCCCTGAAAAAGTAACTAATTATGTTACTTAGTTACTTTTTATGGAAAGAAATGTGTTATGTTACTTTTTAAATTTGGGCAGGGCTTGCTTCTTTGTTTTTAATATAAAACAATTCTAATGTAAAAGCCCTTTTACACCAAAAGTGAAATGAATTCACCACAGGCTGAAAGAAAAGTACATTTATGCAAGAGATCACTCTTCAGCTATAAAAAAAAAAAAAGAAGCACAAATGTTAGTTTATCTAAAGTAATTTTTGCTTATTAATATGGTTGAATTGCATCATCGAATGTCGGCAGCAAAGACACTGGATAATAAAATGCGATTAAATACATAAAGGATATTTGTTTTATTTAACATATTTAATTTATTGCTGGGTTGCGTCGTATTTTGAGTTTGAATTTCACTGTTTTTATTCATTTTGAGGAATACTAAATCTGTTTTTGTGAGTGAGATGAATTAAAGCATGTTCACATTTAGTCTAGAATACAGTAACATCATGTATACTCCCAATTTCCTTACAGGGAAAAAAGTAACTGGTGTTATTTGAAAAAAGTAACTCAGATATTTTCTTAGAAATTCAAAAGTAATTTGTTGCTTTACTACTGACTTGAAAAAAGTAATATTATTACGTAACTTGTAATGCGTTACCCCCAACACTGATAAACATTCACTGAAAAACGTATTGATGACTGTACAGAATATGTTCGCTTACCTGTACTCAAATTTGTCGTCGTCATATTTGTCTGAGTAATAAATCTGCTTGTGGGACATGGCGTGTTGTTGTTTCTGGATGAAAAACACATGGAATAACTGTCATGTCATAAATTCAACTGACATCGTTCGTGGGTATAATCAGCTAACACTTTTTTAACGTAAATAAAGGACAACAGTACATATCACTTTTACTTCTGAATAAATGTAACTGTTAGAGGGATTTTATTGATACAGGTTACAGATCGTTCCCTCCAATGCTGGCTAGCCACTAATGGCTAGCTAATGAACGAATTAGGAAATTCAACGTTTATTCTGGAATAGTATATTCATGACACTTACTGTTTTTTCTTTCTCGTAAATATAATAATCGTGGCGTTTACTTCATCCAATAATACTATTGTTTGAATGTGAAAACTATGTTCCCAAACGCAATTTGCGAAAACAACCACCGTTTACGTTTCTCTGGCGCTTGAACTTCCCTCTCAGCGAGTTCAAAGCCCGCCCATAAACATTCGAATTTCTACATGTGCTTTCTGATTGGATAAGATGTGAAGACGTAAGACGTCGGCCTGTTACGTTTCGCAAATAAAAGTCCCTATGGCCACTTACAGTTTAATGGGCATTAAACGCTGAATATCCTCGTTTTAAGATGAATACCTGTATAGTCCTTTGATCTCATGTTTTAATTTATTTTCCTTTTATACTTTTTATTATCGTTTCTTTTTTGTTATTATGACCGATTACATTTATGTTCATTATATGATATTGTTGTTTTAAAAAAAGTAATGTTTATGACGTTGTTGTTGTTGTTTTTTGTTTTTTTTCTGCGCGGCTCCGTATACCCTAAATTACCCTAAATTTAGATTTATTTAACAACTTGTATTGAATTACCATTATTATTTCTTTCGTGCTTTTATAATAACGACAAACAAACAAAAATATAATAAATTAATACGAATAATGCTGAACTCTGGTTGTCCACATCGTCAGTGAGCTCTAGATGGCACTAAAACCTAGCCTATGAAAATAGACGCGATAAATTGTACAATTATTATGTTGCTTTTTCAAGTGGATTTGAATGTCTTTTGCTATGTATATTTCTGTCAGCAATAATAATTGTCTAATCATCCATATATTGTACGATATTTCTCATTTTACAATAACAATGAACTGGTGATATACGAAATAAAGAATTATATTATGCTCCAAATGCATTTAGATTTTCTATCTACGCAGGAGATTCACAAAAATGATTAACAATTTGACTGTAATGTACAGTATTCGTGTTAATGTATTTCACTTTCATACTGATACCCAATCTATTGATTAAATTGGTAACATTTCTATTCAGTGTGGGCTATAATGCATTACATTACATATGGTATGCGATAATACAATAAACATTAATCTAATGTGCTTTGGGGGATACAAAAAAATCCGCAATCCTTCTAATCAAGGCCTCAACCAAATCAACCTAAAGACAGTGAAATATGAGATCCTGGAAGGATGTAAATAAACAACAACTACTCATCCATAAAATACAATGACAGTGGTTATGTTTTTTTCTTGATTTTGATTAAAATACTAAAACATCCCCAGAAGTATACATAAAAACATAACAATATAACCAAGGAAGACGGAAAATCATTTTCCCGTCCATTATTATCATCGTTATCTGCCAAGACCTGGCCGTACTCGATCGATGACGGGAAGTTAAGGCGCTTCATCTGGAGCGAGGATAGTCGGGAATCTCAAAAAAACAGGTAAACAAAATAGCTCCCCGTGCATGAAAATACACAATACGTAAAATAATACACACGTACATAAAATGCATGATCAAAAAGGCATAATGTGGCATTCACGTGAGGTTATTTATAAACAGGTAAATGTTGCCGTGCACATGCAGTGGCCTGTGCTTAAATGACCCTCGCGACGGGGCAGCACGGACCCCGTCGTCATGACAGAACAAACCCAAAAATACACCTCACATATCTCTTTATCAACCCACCAGCTGTTTATTTATCAGTCCAGCAACGCTGAAGCCACATCTAAGGGACAACATGTGACAGAAGCCCTTTAATGGTACGATTAGCGATTCAGTTTCGGTCCCCATTTGTAGTTAGCCAGGTCAGCTGCAGGTTTTAGCCGTTTTCAGACAATTGTTTTTGTCATAAATATATTAAATGAGTCTCTGTAACGTTCTGAAATGTTACTGTATCAGTATATTTTTTTATTTGTCAACTGTGTATCCATGCAATGTTTTTATTTCATGCAAGAGGGCTTGTTTTGGATTCTCGTGTTGATACCATAGCAGCTTTAGCGTGCTAAACAGGCTCTGTTGCCTTTAAGTGATCCATTGTTAAGTGAAAATTTGATGCTGGATCATAATATTACCTTGTATATGTTTAAAATGATTTCTTTGTCTTATTTCATACGTAAACATGCGTTGCAGTTCAGTCACCAATGATTAGTTTATACAGAGGCAATAGGTGGCTGTTAGCCAAAGCTAACAAAAGCCGTTCGGTGTCATTTGGTGTTGCGCTATATATGTGTATATGTTTTGTTCTGCAGAAATAAAAGAAAAGAGCAAAAATAGAAGAATAAATGCGGCTAAAATCATTATCATGAAGTAAATTTCACCTCATAGGTACCCTCAGCACAAAGCATATCTGGTATGGTTAAAACCTGATAGCTTGAGTACTTGAATTGCAAATAAACTGTGTTTGTTCTATATCTATCTATCTATATATATATATATATATATATATATATATATATATATATATATATATATATATATATATTCGTCTAAATTAAACAGTGACTTGCTGTGAGATATTGTTAAAAATATAATACATTATCCCCTGCATTTAAATTCATATTGAATCACACCTTATTACGTATATTACATATTAGAAATATTAGCTGTTAATAAATAAGATGAGTCCTTCCATATGTCCTGTTTCTATTTCATTTTTAAATTGAATGTAGTGCCAACACAGGACGTAAAGGGATAGTTTACCCAAAGCAGTTAGATAGTTCACATTATTTACTCACTGTCATGTTGTTCCAAACCTATTTCTACAAAATACAAGAAATTTTGAAGAATGTTGACAACCAAACTGTATTGGTGACTATTGACTTCCATTGTGTGGACAAAAAACACTGAGACATTTCTCAAAATATCTTCTTTAGTCAGGTTTGGAACAACATGAGGTGCATAAATAATTTTGTTTTTTATGCAGTTGTTTACCACATTTTTCTTACATGTTATTTTTATGCATTCTAGGATTGAGTCCACTGACCCGGCATGGGGGACATGAAAACCCCCGATTTCGATGACCTGTTGGCAGCGTTTGACATTCCTGACATTGATGCCAAAGAGGCTATCCAATCCGCCCCGGACGAGGTAGAGGGGCATCAAGGAGCAGGCGGAGGATCGCTCATAAAGGCTGGTGATGCTTCAGTAGGTGGAAGTTCGACCTTGAGATCACCCAGCCCATCCACAGATTCTCAGAGTGACCCATCTATTGTGAGCGTGATAGTGAAGAACCGTGTTCGCCCTGAGCCCTTTGATGGTGGCGACAATTCAGTACCAGACCCACTAAACCATAATGGATTTACGTCGTCCGGTGGGTCAGTGCATATGTCTCAATCCCGGGGCCAGCCGAATGGGGAACAGTGGCCCATATGCAGCTCAAAAGCGATTCCAGAGAATGCAGGAGCGCTTGGATCGTCCAGCACTTCGAAACAGGGCAGCAACATCTTCAATAAGCTAAAGCCCTTGATGGCACAAGGAGCTGGAGACTCTGTTGGAAGGGCTCGGAAAATGCAGCTTCTGCAACAGCAACATATGCAGCAGGAGATGAACCTAGAGGGTGGGGACAAGGCGAAAGCCCCTGCAGTTCCTAGCGGGACAAGTGGGGCAGCATCTCCTTTCTTTCCCCCACCTAAACCACTTCTTTCCACTCCTTCCACAGCTTCATCTTCTTCACCATCATCGTCTTCTCCGTCGGTTGGTTCCCGTGTTTCTGGGGCCGTGGCATCGTCTCCGCTTGCAACATCTCTAACGGAGCCATTTAACGGCTCGCCACGTCTTAGTTCGTCGGCTTTCAGACGTGTCGATTCAGATGAGGAGGATTCAGATCCCGATTCCGGAGGATCTCTGGTCATCCATGAGAGCCCGGACTCTCCCACACCTCCTAAACTATCACGTCGGCTGAGATCGCCTCCAGAAAATTCACAATCTCCTTCTCTCCCGCCTTCGACGTCCATATCGCCAAGCGCTTACCCCAAACCAGGTGACATTCCCTTGGCATCACCTGCTTCACCTCGAGCTCAGCAGAACTGGCTTTCTGCACCAGTCCAAACAGGAACCGGAAAGAGTTTACCTCAAGAAGAGCGAAACCCAGAGCATGTGATTGAAGAGCGAGATTCGCCAGAGAGCCCTGAACCTGAAATGCCCAAGTCCTCCATGCCAACATCTGCAGTTACCAAAAGATCATGCAGCCCAGCGGCTGCTTCTTCATCACCATCCGCTGCGCTTCGAGAACCTAAGGAGGAAGAAGAGGAGATGGAGGTAGACAAAGGATCGGCAGAGAATGGACAAGATACGGTTAATACAGATGCCGGGAAAAGGGATGGAGAGAAAATGGAGGTAGACACTGCACAATCCCTTCCAGCAGATGCCGAATCACAAAGCAGTGGTGGCAAAGCTGTATCTGGGGGTAATGCTCCCTCCAGACCTCTTAAAGTACGTATTAAGACAATTAAGACATCTACAGGAGGTATCACACGTACAGTTACCCGAGTAGCAGGTAAAGGAGGCGCTAACAATGCAGACAAAGATGCAAGTAAAGGCCAAACGGGAGGTCGAACAGGTCCTGCGAAAGGCGGCAAAAAAAATGACGGTCAAGTGGTGAAATGCTCAACCATACCAGTATCCACTCTTGAAGCTAGTAGTGCCATGCTAGCCGCAGCCAGCAAGGTCCAAAACAAACTGGCCATGCAATCTGATAAAACGAAAGTGTCCGCCACAGCGGTGAGCATCACAAAAGCCACCACTTTACCAGTCGCGCCAGCCGTCGGCGGGATAAGCGTGCGCCCTACAGTTGGTAAAACCGCCAATGGAGGTACCATGCCGTGTAAACCGGCATCTATCGTCAACAGCACCGGTGCTGTTATTTCTCGTAGCCAGTCTAGCCTCGTTGAGGCTTTCAACAAGATCCTGAACAGTAAGAACCTGCTGCCCAGCTACCGTCCAGATCTCTCAACCCCACCACCCCCTGAATGGGGTCTTCCTATGCCTACTACCGGCTACCGCTGCTTGGAATGCGGAGATGCTTTTGCTTTAGAGCGCAGCCTGGCGCGACACTACGACCGGCGCTCTTTGAGAATAGAAGTGACATGTAATCATTGTGCAAAGCGATTGGCTTTCTTCAACAAATGCAGCCTGCTGTTACATGCTCGGGAACACAAGGAACGAGGCCTGGTCATGCAGTGCTCACATTTGGTTATGAGACCAGTTACAGTGGAGCAGATGATCGGCCAGCAAGACACTACTCCCATTGGTAAGTTTTACAGAATGCTGTCATTCTGTCTCAATTTGAATAGGATTGTTTTGGCTTAATATTTTGAAATATGTTTACAGATTTTCAACTAGATTTGTATTGTTACAGTATATGTAAATGTAAAATGTGTACTCTTATTATTCGAGTTTATTTATAAGAAAGAAATCGGTGCTACATGACAATATTGAGGAAGAGCTGTTGCCAAAAACACCCATAATGCAATTCTGCTTTTGGCATCACACTGCTGTTGAATGCAAAAGTTCAATCTGTAGTTTCCACAAAAGCCCTGGAGCTGTCAAAAGCCTGGTACTTTTGTTAAAACTACAGAGCAAGCTTTCAAATTTTTGCATTCCCACCCACAGACAGTTGGATCAATATAGATGTATGGTGACAAAATCAAAATTGCATTGTGGGTGATTAAGTTTTTTGTCAAAAGAGAACCCCACAGCTCCTTTTCTGTTTTCTTTAGTCAAGAAGCACTTTAATTTTTGTCTTTTTTTCTGCATAGACAGTGTGTCTTGCCAGTGGTGAATTACCCTTGTAAATGTTCTTGCTCCTCTAGGTATGCTCTCTCCGTCACTTTCCTCTCCACCTCTGTCATCCTCCACCACCTCGACAGGGACGACTCCCATACCGTCTACTTCCAGTCCACTGAAGGACTCTCCCTCTCCAGGCACAGCTTCAACCCAGCCCAGTCCTGCTCGCCGTGCACCCCAGAGTCCTCAGGCCCTGATGCCGCTGCCCTGCAAGAAAGGCGAAGCCCTGCAATACCATAACTTCAAGTGTCCTGAATGTCAAGCCCAGTTTTCAAACAAGGCAGAATTAGTGACCCATTTCCAGCAAATCAGAGCCACTCCTAATTCGGTAAGTTTTACATTTTTGGAGGAAAAAAAAATATATATTTTTTTTTTTCCTGGTGGCAATTTCAGCAACGATTATTTAGTTATTTATTTTTCACTTTTCTCCAAATAATTGACACTGTGTGTGTGTGTGTGTGTATATATATCCAGACAAAAGTTTTTAGATAGCAAGATTTTTAATGTTTTTAATGAAGTCTTTTCTGCTCACCAAGCCTGCATTTATTTGATTCAAAGTACAGCAAAATACAGTAATACAGTTTTCTATTTTCATTTGTTTTAAAAGTAATTTATTCCTGTTATCAAAGCTACATTTTTAGCATCATTACTTCAGTCTTCAGTGTCACATGATTATTATCAATATTTAAAAAGTTGAGTACATTTTTTCAGGATTCTTTGAATAGAAAGATCCAACGATCATCATTTATCTGAAATAAAAAACATTTGTAACATTATACACTATACCATTCAAAAGCTTGGAGTCAGTGTGTATGTATATGTTCGTGTGTGTAGAGTTCAGATGCAAAAGCCTGTAAATCCATCTGATAAATCCTTTTTTTTTTTTGGAAAAGAAATTATAGAAGTTATAGAAATTAATACTTTTATTTAGCAAGGATGATTTAAATTGATCAAAAATGATCATTTGTAATATTACAAAAGATTTTTATTTCAGATAAATCCTATTCTTCTGAACTTATTCTTCATAGAAACCTGAAAAATATTCTGCTCAGATGTTTTCAACATAATAATAATAATAATAATAAATGTTTTGAGCAGCAAATCAGAATATTAGAATGATTTCTGAAGGATCTCTGAAGGATTATGTGAATGGAGTAATGATGCTAAAAATTCAGCTTTGAAATCACAGGAATAAATTGCATTTTAAAATATATTCAAATAGAAAAAGGTTATTTTAAATGGTAACAATATTTTAAAATTGAACTGTTTTTGCTGTACTTCAGATCAAATAAATGCAATTTAGCAATTACAACACAACCTTATGTTTTATGTTTCGGTTAAGATATAACAGAATTCACAATAATCAATGCAAAAATTTTGTAAAATTTACTTGGTAAATTGTTGCACGAGACAAAGCACATTTTTACAATGAATGTTGTTTTTATGGAGAAAAAAAATTAATGTCATGTTTTTACTAACAATTTACACATTCATATTGCTAGTGTTTTATTAATAATGCCCAGCATCTGTAACGTCTAAGCTTAAACTGCTTTATTTACTAACTCCTTCATGTTGTCTCTCCTGTCTTTTTCTTTCAGACTTGTATGCTTTGCTCTCCCCCCATGATGCTGCCTAACTGGTGCAGTGTTTCAGCCCATCAGCGGATCCATAAGCACCGCGCACCCCATGTGTGTCCAGAGTGTGGTGGCACTGCCCGCCAGGCCACGTTTCAAACTCATCTGGAAGAATCCTGCCTACACTTTGCCAGGCGCATCGGCTACAGGTTCCTGGCCTTCAAATTCCTAGAAGTGTTTTGTGATATCGCAGACAGTTTCCTTGCTTTGAGTAAAAGAAACTGCCTACTTACACTTGCTCAAACCTGCTTCCTTTATTCCAGGTGCTCTAGTTGTCAGGTTGTGTTCGGAGGTTTGAACTCCATCAAGTCCCACATTCAAACAGCTCACTGTGAGGTGTTTCATAAGTGCCCCAATTGTCCGATGGCCTTCAAATCTGCCCAGAGCGCCCAGGGGCACATCACTTCCCAGCATCCTGCTCTTACAGCTGCACAGGCTAAGTAGGTTGACCCATCAGACAGAGGTTTTTGTGGTTAAAATACATTCTTTAACTCTGAATATTCTTATATTATTTCTACAGGATGATCTACAAGTGTGTCATGTGTGACACAGTTTTCACCCAAAAACCTTTGCTCTACATGCATTTTGACACTCACCTTGCCAAACAGAAGGTGCATGTGTTCAAATGTCCAGACTGCACTAAACTGTATGCCCAGAAAGGTTCCATGATGGAACACATCAAGGTAAATAGCTAAATTAATTAACTGTTATTTTGCCTTTCGTGTTACCCATTCTTTTCATTCCCTCTAAAGAATGTGGTGTCAGCAAAGGCATACAGTAAAACTCTTGGTTTGGCCTTTACAAAGTGATTTCTGTGTATCACCTTGTCTAAAGCTCATGCCAAGTACAACAGCCACCTCAGTGTGACTTGTTATATTTTTCTGTCAGTCACGTTTATGCTTTTAACCAGAGCTGTCTTGTAATATTTCCCATTAGACTGCTCATAGAGGCCTGTCTGTCAAACCAGAGACTCCGCCCACCACCTCATCTCCGGTCTCAGCTCCTGCCAGTAACTCCACCTCTAAACCCAAACCCACTGAAAACAATTCAGATGAGTTGAGCCAGGGACAGGGAGAGGAGGACGAGGAGGGGGAAGAGGAGGAGGGGGAGCATGAAGGGGAAGAGAGAGAGGAGGGAGAAGAGGAGGAGAATGAGGAGGAAGATCAGGCGAGCTCTCCAGAAAGCGGGAGTATGGAGTGGAGGTGCAAGGAGTGCAAGAAACGCTACGCTGAGAGAGAGGAGTACATCGACCACATGAAGAACGAACACGGCATGGTTGGTACTCTTAAAAGCACAAAGAAATGACAAAAAAACACAACCACAGACGTATTTTAAATGTAGTCAAATTCTGCCTTTTTTTTATTTTATCATATTGTTATACATATATAAATGCACACGTACGCTGCCGTTCAGAAGTTTAAAGAAGTCACTTATGCTCATCAAAGTTCCATTTATTTGATCAAAAATAGGGGGGAAATGGATGTAATATTATTGCAATTTAAAATAACAATTTTCTATTTTAATAAACTTCACAATAGAATTCATTTCTGTCATGCAAATCTGTATTTCCATCAGCCCTCACTCCAGTCTTCAATGTCACACGATCCTTCAGAAATCATTCTAATATGATGATTTATCATCAAATTTGGAAACAATTATGTTATAAAATAAAAATTTATATATATATATATATATTTGGAACCTTAATTTTTTCAGGATTCTTTGATGAATAAAAAGTTCAAAAGAACAGCAAGTATTCAAATGAGAAATCTTTTCTAACAACGTAAGTCTTTATATTCACTTTTTATCCATTTAACACATCCTAGCTGAATAAAAGTAATAATTTTATTTCAAAGAAAGAAAAAATGTACTGACCACAAACTTTGAATGGTAGTGTATATTGTTACAGAAGATTTCTATTTTAAATAAATGCTGGTCTTTTTTTAATGTTTTATTCATCAAAGTATTGTAAAAAATCACAGATTAAAAAAAAATAAATAAATAAAAATTAAGCAGAAAAACTGTTTCCAACATTGAAAATAAATCAGCATATTAGAATGATTTCTGAAGGATCATGTGACACTGAAGACTGGAATAATGATGTGGAAAATTCAGCTTTGCATCACAAGAATTCTATATTCTTTATATTTCTATAAAGAAAGTATATTAAAATAGAAAACCAGTATTTTAAATCGTATTTTAAATATTGTGAAAATAATATTTCACAATATTACTGCTTTTTTTTTTTTTTTTTTTTTTCTGTATTTTTAATCAAACGAATGCAGCCTTAATGAGCAGAAAAAAACGTTAAAAGGCAATGTAGCCTTGTGTGGGGCAGTTTTGTGTTGATTTTTAAAATGTTATTCCATGGAAATTTATTAAGAAAATTCTGAATGTCACTTTTTTTTCCCTGAGTAATTTTTAATTACTATTAATTTTAATTTTAATTTTAATTACTAAAAAAAAAAAAAAAAAAAAAAAAAAGGTAAGATGTGGAGGATAGATGGAATGTCTCTTATGCTAACCAAGGCTGCATGTATTTAATCAAAAATACTGTTAAAATGATAATATTGTGAAATATTATTAGAGTTTAGAAAAAACATTTTTGGAAATGAATATATATATGGACCACAAAACCAGTCATAAGTGTAAATTTTTCGAAATTGAGATTTATACATCATCAGAAAGCTGAATATATAATATGTTAGGATAGAACAATATTTGGCAGAGATATAATTATTTCAATATCTGGAATCTGAGGGAGCAAAAAAATCGCAATATTGAAAAAAATAGCCTTTAAAGTTGTCCACATGAAGTTCTTAGCAATGCATATTAGTAATCAAAAATTAAGTTTTGATATATTTACAGTAGGAATTTTATAATATATCTTCATGGATCCTTACTTAATTTCCTAATGATTTTTTGGCATAAAAGAAAAAACAATAATTTTGACCTATACAATGTATTTTTGGCTATTGCTACAAATATACGCCAGTGACAGATTTAATTTAAGTCAGATTTAATTTAATTTTAATTAATTTATGCATTTGTATGCATGAGTACATACGTGTTAGTAATTATGTATCGTTCCAAAAGGGTTCCAATATGCCATGAGTGACAGTATCTAAACCATGAAGTTTTTTTGGTTTTTTTTGTTCAAATGAAATTAAACAAATTTCTTTAAATTTGTGATATGGCTCTCATTTGTTTTTTTCTCTAGTTAATGAAGAAATTCCCCTGTAGACTATGTGAACGTTCGTTCAGTTCAGCCAACAGCCTTCGTCGACATGTTCGAATAATACACGAGGGCGTCAAGAGAGTCTTCCGCTGCCCGTGAGTCAAACATTCATTCCTTACCCTTAATCCTCTTTGTCCCAAGTGAGACATAAGGCCCAAACATTCATCAGCCACGTAAAATTACTTGAATCTTTA